>NC_081542.1:6212756-6223115 GCF_901000735.1 Corylus avellana | reverse complement strand
TTTTTTTTTTTTTTTTTTTTGTAAGGTAGCATTTCTACTTTTAATTTTTGTACTATGAAATGTATGATTTTTTTTTTCTTCAAGTAACTGAGAAAAAGTGGGAATGACCCTAGCTCCTTCGTTTCATCGCTCTAGGCCTGTTTAGTTTTTTGCTATTTTCTTTGTTTTGTTGTGTTATGTACTAAAAAAAAAAAATGTTCTAAATTTAGTATGAAAACTTCACTGATTCAGAGCTATCAATGATTTTTTATTCATAATCTCAAATTATTAATTTTTGCAATACCAGTATTAATCAAAGTTCTAGCTAGCTCCTTTTAATTTCACCTTTCTATTATAATTTTTTATTAAATCATGCAAAAATAACCAAATTACCCCTTAATTAAAAAAAAAAAAAAAAGTCAACATTTGCTCTAGTGAGGATGTATTTGTTTTTTTTTGTTTTTTTAAGGTATAAATTTTACAGGAATATAAGAGATATTTCATCTGTTTGTTTGATTTAACTCTAAACCTTAATAGTAGGGATGCAATTAAAAAAGGCCAAAACATTAGAGTATAAATATTGACATTGCAAAAATTAATAATTAAAAGTTATGATTGTAAAACCGTTGAAACTTCGGAGTAAGTGAAGTTTTTTCAATTTATTACTATAGCCGAGTGAAACATATTGGTTGTGGGAGGAGGTGACCGTGGGCCGGGGATTGTGTAGGTTGCTCAGCCTGTCATTGGTGGGCATCGTCCCATACAAGGGGCCCATAGGCCAGGTCTACACATTCGGCTCTTGGATCTGTTTAACCAAAAAAAAAAAAAAAAAATTGTTAAGCCACTTGAAGAGTTTGCTTCGTAAAGAAATGCTATTTATCTGTCTCCATCCATATTTTGTTTTTCAAATTTACTATTAGAAGTAGGTTTTACAGATTAAATAGTAAATTTGTAAAAAAAGATGAATGAAAAATGGAAGAATAGCAGATCTCTCTTGCTTTATTATATAGTTATACTCGTTGCAGTGTACTGTATCTATTATATATCTAATAATCATAGATTCTTATATATTTATATAAAATAATAATAATAAGGAAAAAAAAAAAAAAAGGGTCTGTTCTATGGAGCATTGGTTGTGGGGTTGGCTAACTTGGTCTGCATATATGTATTATGGTTGGTTTGAAGTCAGGATATTCATCAGCTGCTGAATCCGGAATCATGGAAGATTTGGGTCTGTCTGTGGCTGATGTAAGTACTATATATAATTCATCATTTTATTTTTAGTTTTTTAGTTTTTCACTTTTCTTTTATTTATCCTCACACAAAATCATGTGCTTGTTTTATTAGTATTTGTAGGCACGTTGACAAATTTACACATGATCACATGCACAAATGTATTTATAGCTTGCAGATTTATATTGAATTTTCCCTTTAATGATTAATTGTCATCACTGCAATCAATCTTCTACTTTTTTCTGTCTTTTGCAGTATTCAGTTTTTGGTTCTACACTAACCATTGGAGGAGTTATAGGGGCATTGTTAAATGGAAAGATAGCGGATGTTATTGGTCGAAGAGGAGTACGTTTCTTTAGTCACTTTCTTTGTATCAAGGAATTCAAGCAATAATACACTCTTTCACTTTAAGAGTTGAATTCCTTGATACATTACATGAGAGGTTCTTACACTCATTTATAGAACAAACTAGACCATACAACAAACTAAAGTTACATCATAATGAATCTCATCATATCTTTGAAAGTGCCCCATGATATCAATGTATGGTGGAACATGATGAGAGTGGAGCAATATCATTAATGGAATTTGCCATATCTTGTCATATATATATCTTCTAACATTATTATTCCTTTTGTAATGCAGGCAATGTGGTTCTCGGAAATATTCGGCCTTGCAGGTTGGCTTGCTATAGCATTTGGAAAGGTGTTTTTTTTGTTTTGTTTTTTTGTCTTTTTCCTTACCTTCACCTAAATAATGCTGCATTTGGTTGCCAATATGTTCAATTAATGTTACCAATTCATCTTGTCTTCACATTTCCTCTTTGAAGCAGATGGAAGCAACGTCTTTCCATAGAATGAGTTCCAATCCCCAACTAACCAAGCTTTACAAAGAGTTTCTTCTTACTCTAATTAATTTCTAATCTCTAGTTTTTTCAGTTAACATTCCCTAAAATAGTGAAAGGATCAGGATCTAACCCCTAAGCACACAACATGTAAAATGCAGCAAATTTAAGACAAATTCTGTAGTAGTTAATAAAAATTCATCAACAAAAAAGAACTCATCAAACACAATCAACACAATTGGAAACCTTTTGAGCAGCTTAAAAGTAAAACCACTCCGATGCAGTCAAACCCAGAAAATCAATCTCTAAAGAAGATTCAGACATGCATAGTAAACTTATAAACCCTCTTGCAAAATCCTAAAACTATATGTACGCAGACAAACCCCTTGCTTGTCTCCTTGCCCACGACAGCTCCAACTCCTCAATCCTCACTAGCAAATCTTCTACATTGAATTCTTTATTTACCCGCCTGAGCTGCGTTAGGACATCTATCTGACGGTTTTTCTAAAGGTCCTCTTGTGTTGGTTCTTGAAATCCCTTCAATAATTTGTGTAGCTTTAAGACAACTTTCTGATAGCTTGCTGACGACGGTATAAAATCTTGAAATTTCAAACCCTAAGTTACAACCCTTATATATTTGATAACCGGAATGAGCCAATACTTTAGACCTAACAAATAGGACAGTGGAAATCATAGTGTCAATATTTATTGTAATCAGTCTTTTAAGTTTCTTCCTTTTTTGCTACTTTATTGTATGTTGATGAAGGCTAGGGGCAGATAAACCATTTTTTGTTTTTCCAAAATCAGTATGAACCAAGTGAAGAAAATTACTCCATTCACATTTCTCTCTTTTGGGTTTCAGCTATACTAATAGAGTTTAATGCTTCATGTAGAATGCTTGGTGGTTGGATCTGGGAAGACTGTCCCTTGGTATTGGCGTGGCGTTATTTCCTATGTGGTAACTCACCAGTCTAGATTTTATAGTTGATTTACCTATTTAGAAAACAACAAATAATGATTAATTTCTGATAGCCAAACAGGTACCTGTATACATTGCAGAAATAACACCTAAGAATCTTAGGGGACAATTTACATCAGCTTATCAGGTATAAGTATAACTAAATCATTAATTATAGCTTTAAATTGAAAAGCCAACTCATTGTTCACAACCCTATGTTTCATCAAATATGCAGCTGTTGATTTGTTGCGGCATTTCACTTATGTATTTCATTGGAAATATCGTTTCCTGGCGCACCTTGGCTTTAATTGGTACCTTGTTTGTTGGTCCTTTTCTAAGTGTAAATTTAATGTGAAGATAAATTAATCCTAAAATGATATAGTTCTATCCACAATATTGATTTTATTTTCAGGTGCTATTCCAAGTTTAGTACAAATTGTGGGACTATTTTTTGTTCCAGAGTCTCCTAGATGGTTGGTGAGTCCAAGATTCTGTTGAAGTAATTTATATGGAATTTGGTTGTCTGAAGAATACAACGAGTTCCTTAATTAATATGTTTCTCATGGCCTTTTCAAGTATGCTTTCAGGAGAAAACATCTACTAAATTTTTACTTGCTCTCTTTGGTTTAATTTCATCTGTAAAGAAAACGTGAACATCTATTAGGATGTTGAAATGATGAGTACAAGGGGTCTGCAGGCAAAAATAGGTAAAGAACCAGAACTTGAAGCTGCTCTACAGCGTCTTCGGGGGAAGAATGCTGATATCTCACAAGAAGCAGCTGATATCAAAGTAACCTTGTGATTTTGTGTTTTAATCATGAGACTGTATTTTCTATTAACTTAACTAGAGAATAGATTTCTTAGGGGTTATGTTTTATTAACTAACTTTTTTGGTACAGCCACGAGAAAATGAGATATGCTCCTTCCTTCTCGCAGGATTTTACAGAAACCATTCAAAAGCATTCAGAAGCTAGAATTCTGGACTTGTTCCAACGTAGATATGTTCATTCCCTCATTGTAAGTCTCACCGCTGTGATACTTTTACTTTTCATTGCTTGTCTACTCTTTATAGATATTTTTCTTAAATTGGTTTAGGTTGGACTTGGGTTGATGATACTGCAACAATTGGGAGGGGCCAATGCAATTGCTTTTTATGCAAGCTCTATATTTTTAGAAGCTGGTAAATTTAATGGCTTCAAGAATTGTTTCATGTACTACTGAAAAATGAAGAAATGATGATTACTACTAGCTCCGGTTTATGCTAGGTTTTTCAAGTAGCATTGGGACTATATCAATGGCTATCATCCAGGTACTTAATTGGCTCACTGTATCTGTGACTCTTTGAGGGGATGCATGATTCTGCTTGGTACATCTCCCATTCACCAAAACATTATTTTGCAGATTCCGTCTGCCGCTGTGGGTGTTATCTTGGCAGATAGATCAGGCAGACGACCACTTCTTTTGGTGAGGATGGCAAAGACTCAGCTTAAAGTCCTTGTAGGCTTGTCATTCTGCTTTCAGGTTGATAGCAATAAAATCTTACCAATTCTTGCAGGTCTCTGCTGCTGGAATGTGCTTCAGCTGCTTCCTTGTAGGCTTGTCATTCTGCTTTCAGGTTTCTATCAGAACCAAATTCAGAGCTACTCTGACTGTCTGTGGTTATGTTATCCGCATATATGAATGATTATATTTTAGAAGCTTTTGTTATGAGCAGGACATCAACCAGTTGAAAGTGCTCACTCCCATGTTGGTACTAATTGGGATCCTGGTAAGAGCACTCACAACAGATTTCCTAAGTTTCAATTCAAATTTAGAAAATCAAATTACTTTTTACTTCCATATTCAAATACACATTAATAACTCTATCTCATTATCTGCACTATCTCTAAAAAAAAAACTAGTCAATTTGTAGTTATCTGGAATCACTTATAAAGCTCAGTATCACTTGATAAGAAATCAATGTAAGATTTAGCATCTATGAGTGGGTTCATAATCCACACACTCTATGCAAGTTACTCATCTTTCCAATGTAAGACTGAGTGTTACACTATTCCTTTTGAATTCTTAAATTTGCTATCTGCATTATCACACCAAAATAACTTATTAATTTGGAGTTTTTTGGAGTCAATTATAAAGTTTAATCTCACCAAGGAACCGATGTAAAATTTAGTACCCATAAGTGCTTTTATATTCGACCAACGCTATGTGGGTTATCTTCCCAATGTGAGACTTAGTGTTACACTTATCATTTTGAATTCTTAAAGGTAACAAGTGAATGTTCGCAGTTCTTTTTTACTCCAATGCTGGACTAAGATTTACATAGTGATAGATCCAATTGAGATGCAGTAATTGACTGTCAAATAATCCATGCAGGGGTACAGTGTGGCTTACACATTAGGTATGGGAGGATTACCATGGGTTATAATGTCAGAGGTATATAACTTATTGAACTCCGATTCCTCTGACAATGATATATATATATATATACTATGAAAAGAAAAGCTTTAACCGTCTAAAAAACCTTGCACATACTTATTTAGAAGCTACAAAATTATTGATTTTGCATAAGCAAGTAGGGGTATGTAGCTTTAACTCATGGATGACTTTCTGTTTCAGATATTCCCTATAAACGTCAAGGGAACAAGTGGAAGCCTCTTGACTTTAGTGCACGGGTCTTGCTCTTGGATTACCTCATACACTTTCAATTTTATGATGGAATGGAGTACATCAGGTGACTGTTTCTACACTTTCAATTTCACCATGGACTTAATAGATTATGATGCACTTTCATATTTTGTAAACTGTTTCTTGCTTGCTCCCTCTTCTGTAAAATTACATGAATGTTTTGGCATTCTATATCATTAGGCACATTTTTCATATTCTCGGGCGTTTGTGGTTTCGCTGTTCTATTCGTCGCAAAATTTGTACCAGAGACCAAGGGGCAAGCCTTGGAAGAAATACAAGCATCAATGGCACATTTTCTGAAATAAGAAGTATTTCTTTCTAATTGATGGGAGGAAAGAAAATAATGTTTCTCTTATTCACCGCCCCAAATGGTGTCTCCTCTACTACTATACATCACCTTTTAGTCTCTTCATGAAGCTAAGTTAAAAATTTTTATTTTTATTTTTATTTTGATACTCATAATGTCTACCATGGGCCTCTACAACCAGCATCACTGACAGCTTTTCTAATTGCCTTCTCCGCCTTCGAGGATCCCTTCCTAAGTTGTTTTCGGATTAATGTCAAGATTTGATTTTTTTTTTTTTTGGGTCCCTTGTATTTTTTATTTTGTAGTTTTTTTTATTTTTATTTTTATTTTATTTTTAACAGTGTTGTTTGTTTATATTTGTTCTTACTCGTGAACCACTTTGGAAAAGCTAAACTCAGAAAACCAATTCACTATTGAAGATCAATAAGACAATCAATTTATACTCACAAAAACCTTTCTAGTAAAAACATGACTCGTAGCAAACAAACTACCCGTTAGTTTGCTAACCCAATAGCTCTAGAACTCCGGTTAATCTTTTACTTTGTTATTTAGAACATGCATGTGGTTTTCTATAAACTCTAAGAGGATTAACAATGTAAGGCATAGGTATATGAGAAGTCTCTCTCTCTTAGCTCACAAAACAATAGCCTTCAGATCTATCAGAAATAATTCAACATGGTGTTTATATAGACCATGGGAAAAGACTCGGTGTTTTAAAGCGATTAAAACACTAAAAATTGGTAAGGGGAAAGAGTTTGAAACTTCTGTACAACGCCTCAGGGGAAGGAATGCTGATATTTCTCAAGAAGTCGCTGGTATCAGTGTCAATTTTGCAACCTCACTTGTGAGGGTGATTGAATGGAAATATTTGTTTAGAGCAATTAAATATCATATGTATGTTATTAGAAAAATTATATATATATATATATATATATATATATATATATATATAAAAGTTGATGTGGGCATCTTCATGGCACGTTGCGAATAGGAACATTTGATGTGATGAAATTAATTTAAAATGCAAATAATGGCTACCCAGCTGAAAGTCTCCCACTAATCGGCCTCAACAAACTCTCGCCAACACAAATTTTCTCGTCTGTCAGCCTCTCTTTCTCCCTCAATATATATAACAAGTTTTCCCACTTTCCATGAAAAATGGGGAGAGAAATCATGGAGGAAGGACTACTACTACCAAGGTCTACACTTGTAGATGATGAAGCCAAGCCCATTAGATATGTTGGAGACATGGGCGCAGCCACCCCTGTTGTTGTGCTCAGCACCATGGTCGCCCTCTGCGGTTCACTTTGCTCAGGCTCCGCTGTAAATCTTTCTCTCTTTTGGGGGTCAAACATATATGACACTCACTTCTTTTTTTATTTTTTATTTCTTTTTCTAATTGACACTCACTTCTTTACTGCTGTTTTAACTCCTTTTCTTTTTTTTTTGGTATTATTAAATGTATGATTTTATTTTTTCCAAATAACTCAGAGAAAAAGATTGAATGAAACTGTGTCGTTTTGGCTATCTTCTGCAATATATGTCTGTTCTATGGAGCAATAGTTGTGGGGGTTGGCTAACTTGGTCTGAATATATGTACTATTGTTGGTTTGAAGACAGGATTTACATCAGCTGCTGAATCCGGAATCATGGAAGATTTGGGCCTGTCTGTGGCTGCAGTAAGTACTAATATCATCACTTTATTTTTAGTTTATAGTTTTTCCACATGCACAAATGTATTTGTACCTTGCAGATTCATATTGAATTTTCTTTGGATTTTACATCTTTGATACTTTTTTCTGCCTTTTGCAGTATTCACTTTTTGGTTCTACCCTAACTATTGGAGGAGTTATAGGTGCATTGTTAAATGGAAAGATAACGGATATTATTGGTCGAAAAGGTGTAAGTTTCTCAGGGCTTACTGTAAATCAAAACTGAATCCTTTTTTTTTTTTTTTTTTTAAATTCCTTTCAATTTCTTGTTCATCTTGTAATGCAGGCGATGTGGTTCTCTGAAATATTCAGCTTTGCAGGTTGGCTTGCTATAGCATTTGCAAAGGTTTTTTTTTTTGTTTTCTCACTTTCCTTACCTTCCCCTAAATAATGCTGCATTTGGTTGCCAATATGTTCTGCCAACATGTTCAATTAATGTTCCCAATTCATCTTTTCTTCACATTTCCTCTTTCAAGCAGATGGAAGCAACTTTCCATAGAATGAGTTCCAATCCCCAACCAAGTTTTACAAAGAATTTCTTCTTACTTTAATTAATTTCTAATCTCAACTTTTTCAGTTACCATTCCCTAAAATAGTGAAAGGATCAGGATCTAACCCCTAAGCACACAACAGGCAATATGCAGCAATGTTAAGAAAAAAAATTCTGTAGTAGTTAATACAAATTCAACCACAAAAAAGAACTCATCAAACATAATCAACATAAGATTTTTGGTGATGAAGTGAAAACATTTTGAGCGCCTCAAAGGTAAAACATAATCTCTAAAGAAGATTCAAAGTATATGCATAGTAAACTTACAAACCCTCTTGTAAAATACTAAGACCATCCGTATGCAGACAAACTCCTAGTTCGTCCCTTTGCACGCGAGAACTCCAGCTCTTCACTGGCCATTTTATTGTTGATTCAGGAGCAGAGAAGCAATTCATTGTTTTTCAAAATCAGTATGAACCAAGTGAAGGAAATTACTCCATCGACATTTCTCTCTTTTGGGTTTCAGCTACTAATAGAGTTTAATGCTTCATGTAGAATGCTTGGTGGTTGGATCTGGGAAGACTGTCCCTTGGTATTGGCGTTGGCGTTATTTGCTATGTGGTAACTCATTAGTTTACATTTTATAGTTGATTTACCTATTTAGAAAACAACAAATAATGATTAATTTCTGATAGCCAAACAGGTACCTGTATATATTGCAGAAATAACACCTAGGAATCTTAGGGGACAATTTACATCAGCTTATCAGGTATAACTAAATCATTATAGCTCTCAATTGAATAGCCAACTCATTGTTCACAAGCCTATGTTTTCATCAAGTATGCAGCTGTTGGTTTGTTGCGGCATTTCACTTATGTATTTCATTGGAAATATCGTTACCTGGCGCACCTTGGCTTTAATTGGTACCTTGTTTGTTGGTCCTTTTCTAAGTGTAAATTTAATGTGAAGATAAATTAATCCTAAAATGATATAGTTCTATCCACATTGATTTTATTTTCAGGTGCTATTCCATGTTTAGTACAACTTGTGGGATTGTTTTTTGTTCCAGAGTCTCCTAGATGGTTGGTGAGTCCAAGATTCTGTTGAAGTTATTTATATGGAATTTGGTTGTCTGATGAAAAAGAATACAATGAATTCCTTCATATATTTGTCATGGCCTTTTCAAGTACACTTTCAGAAGAAAACATCTAAAGACTACTAAATTTCTACTTCCTCTCTTTTGAAATGATGAGTACAAGTGGTCTGCAGGCAAAAATTGGTAAAGAACCAGAACTTGAAGCTGCTCTACAGCGTCTTCGGGGGAAGAATGCTGATATCTCACAAGAAGCTGCTGATATTAGAGTAAGCTTCCGATTTTATGTTTTAATGACGGTGTATTTTCTATTAACTTAACTAGAAAATGAGAAATGCTCCTTCCTTCTCGCAGGATTTTACAGAAACCTTTCAAAAGCATTCAGAAACTAGAATTCTGGACTTGTTCCAACAGAGATATGTTCATACCCTCATTGTAAGCCTCACCACTGTGATACTTTTACTTTCATAGCTTGTCTACTCTTTACATGTATTTTACTTGTATTGGTTTAGGTTGGACTTGGGTTGATGATACTGCAACAATTGGGAGGGTGCAATGCAATTGCTTTTTATGCAAGCTCTATATTTTTAGAAGCTGGTAAATTTAATGGCTTCAAGAATTGTTTCATGTAACTACTGAAAAATGAAGAAATGATGATTACTAGCACCGGTTTATGCTAGGTTTTTCAAGTAGCATTGGGACTATATCAATGGCTATCATCCAGGTACTTGGCTCACTGTATCTGTGACTTTAAGGGGATGCATGATTCTACTTGGTACACCTCCCAATCACCAAAACATTATTTTGCAGATTCCGTCTGCCGCTGTGGGTGTTATGTTGGCAGATAGATCAGGCAGACGACCACTGCTTTTGGTGAGGACGGCAAAGAGTTAGCTCTAAGTCCCTGGTGTTGTTCATCAATAAGTTGATAGCATTGAACTCTACCATTTCTTGCAGGTCTCTGCTGCTGGAATGTGCTTCAGTTGCTTCCTTGTAGGCTTGTCATTCTGCTTTCAGGTTTCTTTCAGAACCAAATTCAGTGCTACTCTGTCTGTGGT
>NC_081542.1:6199820-6212656 GCF_901000735.1 Corylus avellana | reverse complement strand
ATACTCTAGAAAACCAAGCGGCCAGTAGGGCTCTGGAAACTTCTGGACCGGATTCAAGTCTGGGCCCAGAGGGCCAGGGACAGTTGGGCCCAAACAGTGCATTAGTGGGTGGAGACACGGAAGGTCAGGAAGTCACCAGCATGGAGATTCTGCTGCCAGGGGCTGCTGAATATAGAGGGGAAGAAGGAAAAAACGAGCCCACTGTTTTCAGGCCTGCTCTGAAAACTTGGAAGCGGATGGCCAGAAGTATAACTAATATTCCGGCAACAGTTCAGGCCACCAGTAAGGCAAAAAGGGATAGGAGTAACTCCATGGATGTGCTAAATTCAGATTCAAGGAGAATGGAGAAACGAAGTAAGAAAGCAAATGTGTCCCAGAGCACGAGCATGGTTTCATTGGCGGAGGCTGTTACACAGCCCCGCCAGGAGCCATGATACTCCTCAGCTGGAACTGCCAGGGGCTTGGGAACCCCTGGACAGCTCAAGACCTTCGCCTTATGGTGAAGGAGAAGAAGCCCAACATTTTGTTTTTAATGGAAACAAAATGCAGGAAGGGAAAGATGGAAGGAATTAGAGTGAAGCTGGGTTATCAGCACATGTTTGTGGTGGAACCAGTCGGGTTAAGTGGAGGCTTGGCCCTATTTTGGCAAGATGAATACGTTCTGGAAGTCCAAAATTACACTCGTAGACACATTCATGCAATAGTGGTAGATAGTGGCCAGGAAAGGGGCTGGAAACTTACTTGCTTCTACGGGCACCCAGTTGCATCCAAACGGCACGAGTCATGGGAGCTGCTTGAGCACTTGCTGCATTATCAACCTCAACCTTGGATGTGCGTTGGTGATTTCAACGAAATCCTTACACAAGAAGAGAAGACAGGAGCAGCACTAAGGCGGGAGAGTCAAATGGTCCGGTTTCGGAATGCACTAGATAGCTGCAGCTTAAAGGATTTGGGCTTTATTGGAGCTCGGTATACATGGACAAATGGACGGCATGATGAGGGGTTTGTCAAGGAGCGACTTGATCGTGCAGTGGCCAATTCATAATGGTGCGCAGCTTACAATGAAGTTGTTGTCCAGGTGTTGGCTGCAAGGACCTCGGACCATAAGCCTTTACTCATGTCATTCAGCCATGATAAGTCAAGATATGTGGGGCCTCACAGAAGCTTCAAATTTGAAGCTAAGTGGCAGCTTGATGAGGAGTATGGTGGAGTCGTGGAGGAGGCGTGGCATGAGGAGCACACAGCAAGCCCTGCTATACAAATGGTGCAAAATAAACTGGCCAAGTGTCAAAATGCTCTTAAGAGTTGGAGTGGGGTGAAATTTGGAAATGCGGCCAAAATACTAAAGTCGAAAACAAAGGAGTTAGAGAACTTACAAAGGCATGAGGGACCGGAACACTGGGCAGAAATTTCAAGGCTCAAATCTGATATTGAATTCATTATGGAGCAAGAAGACATACGGTGGAAGCAGCGAGCGAAACAAATTGGTACACATTTGGTGATCGGAATACACCATTTTTTCATGCATGGGCTGATCACCGTAGAAGAATTAACCATATCCGCAGCATTAGAGATGAGGAGGGACGGGAATGGAAAAAGAAGGAGGAAATACCGGAAGTGTTTGAGAGATTCTACCAAAAGCTGTTCACGTCTGAAGGCACCTATGGAGCAGAGGAGTGTTTGGCGTCATTGGAACCTCGGGTCTCTCTAGAGATGAATGCAGCACTACTAGCAGTGTTCACAATGGAGGAAATCGACATTGCACTCTCTCAAATGCACCCCCTCAAGTCACCCGGTCCGGACGGCTTTTCGGCTTGCTTTTATCAACGTTCCTGGGACACAGTTCGGATGGAGGTAGGTAATGCGGTTCTTGATTTCTTAAATAAAGGCATATTTGACCCGAACATTAATAATACATATATTGCTCTCATTCCCAAGAGCAAAACTCCATCTCGGGTTACTGACTACCGGCCCATAAGTTTGTGCAATGTTTTTTACAAACTTATTGCGAAAGTGCTTGCAAATAGAATGAAGAAAATGTTGAATTCTATCATATCACCACAACAAAGTGCCTTCCTACCGGGGCGGTTAATCACAGACAATGTCATAGTGGCCTTTGAGGCTCTCCATACTATGAACACTCGGTTCAAAGGTAGAACAGGGTACATGGCATTAAAACTCGATATGAGCAAAGCGTATGACCGAGTGGAATGGGATTTTCTGGAGCTATTGATGAGGAGGATCGGGTTTGATGAACGATGGGTAGACCGCATTATGATGTGTGTTCGGACTGTCTCCTACTCAATACTTATTAATGGGGTGCCCTATGGAAACATCAGACCCTCCCGGGGTATCCGACAAGGGGACCCGTTATCCCCATATCTGTTCATCTTATGTGCGGAGGGTCTTAGCACACTCTTACATAAGGCCGATAGGGAGGGCAGAATAACAGGCTTACCTATTGCCAAAGGAGGCACCAAAATTAGCCACTTATTTTTTGCGGATGACAGTTTGCTTTTTTGCAAGGCAAACTTCATTGAATGGTGCAATGTGCAGGAAATCCTTGCTCAATATGAGAGAGCTTCGGGGCAAAAGCTCAACCGTGAGAAGACCTCCATGTTTTTTAGCAAAAATACTCCAGCGGCAGTGAAGCAATTTATTACTTCGACGGCAGGAGTGAGGGCTACTACGAGCCTTGAGAAGTATCTTGGCTTGCCGGCGATTATAGGTCCTTCCCGTTCTCGGGCCTTTGCGAGCATTAAAGGGAGGATCTGGGAGCGGATGCAAGGATGGAAGGAGAATTTCTTATCACAAGCCGGTAAGGAGGTACTCCTTAAGGCCGTGGTTCAGGCTATACCCACATACACCATGAGTGTATTTCAATTGCCGAAGACTCTATGTAAGGAAATCAATTCTATGATGGCTAAATTTTGGTGGGGGCATAAGCATGATGAAAGTCGCATTACTTGGATGAGCTGGCAAAAACTAGGGCGGACTAAGGTGAAGGGCGGGCTAGGCTTTCGAGATTTGGAGTGGTTTAATATGGCGCTTCTCGCAAAACAAGGGTGGAGACTCCTTCAAAATCCAGATGGTCTAGCATCAAAAATCCTCAAAGAAAAATATTTTCCACATGGCAATTTTCTGAATGCCCCATTGGGAAGTCAACCATCTTATGTATGGCGGAGCTGTTGGAATGCTAGGAAATTACTAGTGGAGGGGCTAGCTTGGAGGGTGGGCGATGGCAGCAACATCAGCATATGGTTAGATAAGTGGGTTCCCACTACAACTGGTGGGTTTCTTCAGTCTCCACCCCGTCTTCTAGACAGGGAGGCAAAGGTGAGTGAGCTGATGGATAGGGAGGCCAACTGGTGGAACCTGAGCTTAATCAAAGAAATTTTTTCGGAAGAGGAAGCTAACCTCATCAGTAGTCTGGCTGTGTGTCCTCGGCGAGGGGGTGATAGAAGGGTCTGGAAATATACAAGAAATGGTGAGTATTCGGTTCGAAGCGCTTATCATCTGGCACAGGAAAAATATGAAGTGGACAAAGGGGGATGTTCCAATGGGGATAGATCAAAACTGTTGTGGAAGGCCATCTGGAAAATTGAAGTCCCACGAGCAGTTCAAATGTTTCTTTGGAAGGCAGGTAATAACATCTTGCCTACTAAGGAAAATTTATTTAAGAAGCATATTACCCTCGACCCACTCTGCCCCATATGCAACCTCGAGGTGGAAACGATTGGGCATATACTCTGGAGCTGCCCCTCAGCCAGGGACGTGTGGGCCGATTGCTCCATGAGAATTCAAAAAAGTTCTAGTTCAGAAATGGGTTTTCTGGATATCATGGAGAATCTGTTGGCAAGGAGCGATGTTGAGGAGGTACAGCTGATTGCGATTGTAGCGAGACAAATCTGGTTCCGGAGGAATACAGTGGTCTTTGAGGGTAAATTCAAGAGTCCACAATCCGTTCTACGTGCAGCAAAGGACCAGCTGGAAGCTCACCTTACTGTGGCTAAGCATGGTGCTAAGCAACGGCCTACTCCAAGCAGGGCAGTTAACGTCCAGTGGCAGAGACCTCCCTTGGGAACTATCAAAGTCAACTGGGATGCCGCTGTCGATAAGAAAGGACGAAAGATAGGAATTGGGATCATTGTGAGAGACCATGATGGAGAAGTACTAGCCATGCTCTGCGAAACAATGGCTTCCATCAACGATCCAACTACGGCTGAGGGGCTGGCAGCAAGAAGAGGCATCGAACTTAGCCTGCAGCTGGACATACGCAAGATTGTACTGGAAGGCGATGCACAACAGGTTGTTCAAGCTTTGCAGTCAGACGAGGGAGGTTGGCGACCGTATGGAGCGATTATTGATGACATGCAGCTATTGTTACGAGGTTTCCTGGAATACAAGGTGAATTACATCCCGCGGGAGGCCAATGGCGAAGCTCATAAACTAGCCAAATTAGCTTTGACTCTAGGAGAGGACAAACTCTGGAGAGAAGACTTTCCCCTTTAACGTTTTTGGCTGTGTAATTGTGATTGACTTTCAGCTTATTAATGAAGATCTGAATACCCATTCAAAAAAATAAACACAAAGAACTTACGGGTGGTTCGGTGTTAGACACCTACATTCACCACTAGAAATACCCCTAAGGGCTACATTGTGTTCATTAACTTGATTTGTCTACAATACAAAGGTCCCTATTTATAGGGTAATGTCTAAATACAAGTTTGGTAATCAAATCCCCTTGATTTGATTACAATTTCAATATATGATTACAATCAATCCATAAATAGAGAATATTTCAATATCAGCATAATTATGAAATATATGGAAAATATATTATTTTCCATATATTCTAAGGGCCTAACTCAACCCAAAAGTTAGCTCAAGAGTTGAGGTTTCCCCTCAACTTATAAATGGCCCATCTCCTTAATACACAGGCAATGTGGGACTTCCAACACGCCTCTTCACATGTGGCGGGAAAACATCCAAGCCAACACGTGCGACAATGGGTGACGGTGGGCCACAACCAATTGGGTTAGACTCTGATACCATGTTAAAATAATGATGATGTGGGAATTATAGCAGAAGCAAGAGATAGAAAGAACACAAAGAACTTACGGGTGGTTCGGTGTTAGACACCTACGTCCACCACTCGGAATACCCCTAAGGGCTATATTGTGCTCATTAACTTGATTTGTCTACAATATAAAGGTCCCTATTTATAGGGTAATGTCTAAATACAAGTTTGGTAATCAAATCCTCTTGATTTGATTACAATTTCAATATATGATTACAATCGATCCATAAATAGAGAATATTTCAATATCAGCATAATTATTATATTTTCCATATATTCTAACAATAAATATTAAAAACTATTGGAAACCCAGGTGTGAACACAGTGTATTTTTTTTTTTTTTTTTTTTTTTTAATCAAATGCGGGAAAAGGTTACAAGGGAGTGAACACAGTGTATTATAATTAATAGAATGGGAAATTCATCTTAATTATTGGACCAAATGGGTAATCGATGCCTGTATTTCTTCTAGCACTCGCCCCTTTGTTTCTGGTACAAGCTTTGCAACAAATACAACAGCTGAACCACATATCAACGAGAATATGAAAAATGTTCCTGTAGTAGTGTACATACGTACCCAAAACATTGTTTTTATTAAAAAAAAAAAAAAAAAACAAAAAAAAAAAAAACGGAGAGAGTGGGGCTGCAGGGGTTTGATTACCTGCTGAGCTCCATTCCATCATAAAGTTGAAAGCGTAGGTTACAATCCAAGAACAGGTCCAGTTTGCTAAAGACACCAGGCTTCCAGCTGAGCCCTTTATGTTCATGGGAAATATCTGTAACAAAATCTGACCCTTCAATCTAAAGCTCAAAACCTTCTTCTTCTTCTGTCAAACTGCTATTAAAACCAATGAAAAGATTCTTTCTATTACTTGAAACAAGAAAGTTATATACCTCTGACAATAGGACCCATGGTATTCCTGCCATGCCTATTGAGTAAGAAACAGCATACCCCTGAGCATTGCTATTAGTTAGTAAACGACAAACTCGACTTGATTAGGATTTAAGGTTGTTGTATTTAACGATATAAATTATGGAACATCACGTGGTGTCACCTACACCGTTAAACACAACAACATTGAAATGAAAACAATTAATGATCATCAGCAGGCACTAAGGTCCGTTCTCCTTTTAAGAACTCAGATAGCATCCAAACTTAAGAATCTTAAACACCACAAATTGTTATATGGTATTTCAAGCATATATGGAATTGTTACAAAATATGAGACATAGAAAAGAGGTATCTTTGATGGGTTTCCTTGTGAAGAAGGGGAATAATTGTATATACCATTATGCCAATAAACACCAAAATGGGAGTGAGCCCCTTCCACTGCTGGAGGTCCTGCTCACAGCAAACTTACCTTTTTCAAACAATGATCTTTTACCAATAAAAGTAAACAAAAAACAATAGAAAAAGAGGTATATATATGGATTTGGGTGAACCTGAAACCAGAATGACAAGCCTACAAGAAAGCAACTCAAGCACATTCCGGCAGCAGATACCTACAAGAAATGGAAACTTCACTATCATTTAATCAATGAACTAAATTATTACCTTAAAAATGTATCCTTTTCCATCCTCACCATTAGAAGTAGCCGTCTTCCTGATTTATCTATTAAGAGCACACTAGCAGCAGTAGCTGGAATCTGCAATTGAATATTTACACTTGGTAAAAATGCATAAACCAAAAGCCTTGATTCATTCTGCAGTTAAAGCATCAATTAGTACCTGGATAATAGCCATTGATATTGTCCCAACACTACTCGAAAAATCTGTCATAAACCAGTGATCCATATCATCCTTTTTCATGTCTTCTATATTATCATTTAACTATGGAAAGCGGTTCTAAAGGCCCTTAATTTACCAGCTTCTTCGAATATAGAGGCGGCATAAGCAGAAATGGCATTGTTCCCTCCAAACTGTACCAGTAACATCAATCCAACTCCAACCTTTTAAGAGATACAGTAGAAAGATTAGACATGTTTTGAAAGGAAGAGGTTCTATGTATAAAAATTATTTTGTTTTCATTTCTAGTAAGGCTCACAGTAAGTGAATGAGCATATCTCCTTTGGAACAAATCTAGAAATCTAGTTTTTGACTGCAGCTCCAAAGCTTCCGTATAATCCTGCAAAAACAGGAACACATAAATACTAAAACATAAGAAACCAAAGATTATTCTGCTTGAGGTTGCAAAATTTACCCTGATATCAGCCACTTCTTGAGAAATATCAGCATTCCTTCCCCTAAGGCGTTGTAGAGCAGTTTCAAACTCTTTCTCCTTGCCAATTTTAGCCTGCAGGCAATTGTATGATCATTTGACAATTCTAATGGATCCTCACTTTTCCTTTACTGTGTATGCTTTAAGATAAAAGCGAAAAAGAAGATCTTTCTCTTTTACACTTTAGATGCATCATAAACATGACATTTTCACTATAACCTTTGAGTTGGACTCACCAGCCATCTAGGAGATTCTGGAATGAAGAATAAGCCTAGAAGTTCTATGAGACATGGAATGATACCTGAAAGTAACAAATGAACACAAATAGACTTGACTCAGAAATTCTCTACATATAAATAAGTAGGGAAAGTTACTAAACTCGTCCCTAAGGTTTGGCCTTGTTTCAAATCGACTCCTAGAGCACAGAAAATAGATGAAATTTGTACAGAAATTGGACAAAAGGATCACTTTGATGCTGCAATTACCAATTAAACTAATGGAAATCTTGAAAGGAATTACCAATTAAAGCCAAGATGCGCCAAGAAGTGACATTTCCAATGAAGTACATCAGAGAAATGCCGCAAGTAATCATCAACTGTACACTTGATGAAATATATTAAAGTAAAACAATTGAGTTAGGAATTCAGTCCAAACACCATAATAAGAAATTCTTACCTACCTGATTAGCGGATGTAAATCCTCCCCGAAGGTTCTTTGGGGTAATTTCTGCAACATATATAGGAACCTGGAATTGGATTTATTACTATCATAATTAGCAAGTGTTTCACAGATAGATAGCTAAATTAAGTAGGAATCAAAAGTCTTATTATAATTACCACGTAGGCAAGAATCCCATTGCTAAATCCCAAAGACAGTCTTCCAAGGTCCAGCCACCAAGCATTCTACAGGAAGAATTCAAATGATCTTTCTGCTATGAATCTAAACCTTAAATGCAGAGAAATGGAAATGTGACAAAAGATATCTGTCTGACTTGCTTCAGAATGATTTTCAACAATCTTTCAATGGAAAAAATGGCCACAACCAAATAGACATCAGAAGTAAAGTTCAATCAGAATGCACTCTTTGTAAAAATTAAAAGGACCTCATCTTATTTGAAGTTGTTTCCATAAATCAAAGGAGAAGAGGAAAAACCTTTGCAAATGCTATAGCAAGCCACCCTGCAATGGTGAAGAACTCAGAGAACCACAATGTCTGGATTAAAATACCATTAAAAAAAGTGTTAAATCATCCGTTATTCCAAAATCTTAATAAAAGAGTATACTTCCCAACACTTGGAATATGTAATTGAAATTGTCATAAACTATAGAGTCAAGGTTTGAACTCGAACCTCTACTTTGATATTATGCTAAATCACCAATAATCCCAAAAACTTAAATTGATAGAAAATAATGATTAATTAATAATAATAATAAAAAAAATGTGGGAGAATTTGAGGGAGTAAAAGTGGCAAAAGAATCTTACACCTCTCCTACCGATGACATCTGCTATCTTTCCATTAACAAGTGCTCCTGCTATTCCTCCTGCTGTCATTATTGAACCGAAAACTGAATACTGCACAGTGAGGTTGGGGAAAAAGGCATGCAAGTAAATAAGACACTGAAATTATTATGTGAAATAACAGAGAAAATTTGATAGGAACAATCAAGATAACAAGTTCTAAATTAAGGGATAAGTGTCACATTTCACTAAATTGAAGTTAAGATTTTGGCTAGTCCTGTACCAAAAATTTCTCAAAAAAACTTCACATCCAGCTCAATAAAATGACTAAACTTTTGCTGATAGTACTCAACAAACAACAAATCCTTGGCTATATTAATAATTAAAAATAAATAAATAAACAATTTTGTTCTCTTTCCTCTTTGTGAATTGGGAAAGTAAATAAAGAAATAATATTTTAAATTGAAAAGTAAAAGTTGATAACTAAAATGGTGAATGATGTAATTGTTTTGAAAAAATGAATATCTAAAATAATTAAAATGTAATCCCTTAAGTAAAATTTAGCTAAACATTTATTGAACTAAACTAGATGTGAGGGATTGAGGGATTGACATACCTTTCTCAAATTCATAAATTTAAACCGTTCATTTCATCTAAACGTTTAAAATAATTCATGTTTCAGCATTTAATGAGAAAATTTAATAAGGAAATTACCTTTAAGGAATTTAATAAGCCATGTTTCTTCATTAAATGTTAAAACATGGCTTATTTTAATCGCTTGGATAAAATGAACAGTTAAGATTTATGAATTTGAGAATCTCAAATTTAAAAAAAAAAATTATAAGAAATCTCAAGCCTGATGGGATTGCTCGGGTAAACTATATGAAATAGAACCTTATAAATTATAATCTTTATCTCCACATGAGTTATTTATTCCACATGGGTTATTTATTTAGTGGGCCCTCTCATTATTGGACTTCAATTATTCGGCCTACTTGTATTAACAAGTCTCAAACTGTTTGCATTTTGAAACTTCCATAAACAAATTTAGCTATATATATATATATATATATATATAAAGGATTAGCACTTACAGCAGCGACAGAGAGGCCCAAGTCTTCCATAATTCCAGATTCAGCAGGAGATGAAAATCCGGACTGCAAACCAGTAATACTGCAAATGTTGAGACAAAGTTGCTCCTATTCCGGCCTCTTTCTTTTCTTTTGGAAGAAAATATATATATATATATATAACAAGACCAATTGGGTGTTTGGATAATATAGTGCTACTTACAGAACACCCAATAGAAAGTGAAGCGCAGAGGGCGACTATGGAGCTCAGTACAACAATGGCCGTGGCTTTGGAATCACTTGCTGACACGTCCTCGCAGTTCTCATTGGCCTCTGCTGCTAAAAGTCCATCTTCCATTTTTTTCTCTTCTTTGATGTTTGAGTGCAGAACCTCTTAAGCCTCTTCCACTATATACCCAGCACGTGAGAGTGAGAGTTGGTGCCTGCCTGCGGTTGGTGAGACAAATTAACACGAGAATAAAATACTCTTCCGTTTCAAATGAAACGAATAGTATTTATTTAGTATAAAATGAAGGGTAATATTGTCTTAAAGTTGAACGATAAAATTTACAATATTGCCTTCTTATTTTACACTAAATGAATATTATCCGAGAATTCAAAGGAATCAAAGCAATATGAGCGGCTTTCTTGCTTTTTAAACATTGATTTATATATTCTGGCATCTCAAAAACAGGGGTTTTCTCTGCTTTTGCTTGGGATAAATCTTACACCTTCTCTCAAATTTTACACTCTCCTTGACCTGTCACATAAAATAACTATTGGAATTTGGATTATATACTTGGAAATTTCTAGGAATGAAGAGTACTAATCAACATTTTAAATTTAACCAAATCGGGGTGATCATATCATATCTGAATCTTTTCCAGTGTTTACAAAAAGGAGTATTGAATGTACAACTCCCGAAATAAATAAATTAAAAAAACAGAAGTTTTCGTGCATTCTTGTCAGGTTGACTTGCAGTTGGAGCTACGTACGACCCAATGTGGGTTGTTGAAAAAACGTGTCTATGATCCCTATATTTGTTACCACAACGAGGGGGTTGTGGTAATCTAATTTATATCAATCATTGTCCTCTTCTTTTCTTTTTTGAATAAAAAAAAAAAAGTTTAAAAATGGTCAAAACGAGTTTTTGTTAAAAAACGTTTTTCTAACATAAAAATTATATTTCTCAAACGCAATTCTAAACAGGCTCTTAGCCATTCAAGGCTTAGCGTTGACAGTGCCTCCCTCTGTCATCCACGACTCAACTCCATCGACATTTGACACCTCCCTCAAACATCTTCAAATAATGATCATTGTAATAAAATTCAACATACTTCAATATATAAGCCTTAAAGGCCCTTACCAGTCTCTTTCTTTCTCACTTTATATATTTTATTATATACAAGAGAAAAAAATGTTGTAAAAATTACGGAATTGCATATAGGGATAATGAAACTGACGGATTTGATGCCATTTATAACTACTCTTTTCTTATTATTGCAGACTATGAGTTTGGATTTCTTCTAGTGCACGCCCAGTGGTCTCTGGCACCAGCTTAGCAACAAATAAAATTCCCACACCACATATGCCTGCGAATATGAAGAATGTCCCTGAAATGGTGAACCAAGAACAATCGTTAGAAGAAAAAAAATGGTAAATCTACTAAATCATCAGTTATTCAAAAAGTTTAAGGTGATAAGATTAAGTAAATTTAATCAATACTCCGTCTCTACACGTGAAATATTTAATTTAAATGGACAACTGGCTCTAATATCATATTAAATCATCATTTGTTCCAAAAGCTTAACCTCAAATCTAATTTGAATATATTTAAATCTAATTTGATTTGATCTCTTATACCGTTTTGAATTCTATCAACTTCACTATAAATAGGAATCCTTTGTATTGTAAATTTATCAATTGAATAAGAGCACAATATATATAGTCCTTAGGGTTTTTATCTTGCGGAAGTAGATCATAGACCGGACCATATAAAATCTTGTCTTTGTTGCTTTTATTTTCATTTCATTATCATTTTCTTCAGAACAAAGAAGCTTAAGTGAATGAAGAGTCACAAAGAGAAGGAGGACTAATTAAAGGGAGGCATTACCTGCTGAGCTCCACGCAAATGAAAAGTTGAAAGTGACAGCAATAATCCAAGAACCAATCCAGCTCACAAAAGTCACAAGGCTTCCAGCGGAAGCCCTTATGTTTATTGGAAATATCTGGAAAAAAAACAAACAAACAAACAAACCCCATTATTCATTTTCAAGCTAATTCCTTGTTATGTCATTCTCACTTAAATTTTTTATAGTTTGGTGCAGAAATGAAGCTTAAAACGTACCTCTGACATAATAATCCATGGTATTCCTGCCAAGCCTAGCTGAAAAGAACCCAAGAAAACCTGATTGCAGAATCATATATATGGTTAATACACATCTGGAAAAGAAAGACATGAAGTGTGTCTTATGCCAGGAGTGTTTGTGTTTTTTCTGCTTTTAGGTGTTGAGGAGTAGCATGGATTTAGGATAGGTGTTTGATTCAAATAACAATACACCAATAAGGAAAAAAAAACACAAAATGGGTTGATTTAGCTTGAAAAAGTTTCCCTATGGTTAGCTTTCATTACCAATACACCAATAAGGACAAAAATCGGAATGAGCTCCTTCCCACTTTGAAGATCCTGCAAGAAGAATGAAAGACCAGTGATACTTAAACTTTTTGAACCTTTTAGGACACTGATACTTCAAAAGAATATAATTAAGCAAATTAAGTATACAGGTTTATAAATTTTGCTTAACCTGCAAGAAGAATGACAATCCAGTGAGGAAACAACCTAAGCATGTTCCTGCCACAGATATCTGCAATCAAATCATTGGCAGACTTCTTCAGTATGGGATAGTCAATAAACTACAAATATAAACAGAAAATTGCTTCGTTCTGACCAGTAGGAGTGGCCTTCTTCCACACCTATCTATGAAGAGTACTCCCAAAACTGTCATTGGAAT
>NC_081542.1:6190615-6199720 GCF_901000735.1 Corylus avellana | reverse complement strand
TTTGTGTTTTAATCATGAGAGTGTATTTTCTATTAACTTAACTAGAGGAAAGATTTCTTAGGGGTTATGTTTTATTAACTAACTTTTTTGGTACAGCCACGAGAAAATGAGATATGCTCCTTCCTTCTCGCAGGATTTTACAGAAACCCTTCAAAAGCATTCAGAAGCTAGAACTCTGGACTTGTTCCAACGTAGATATGTTCATTCCCTCATTGTAAGTCTCACCGCTGTGATACTTTTACTTTTCATTGCTTGTCTACTCTTTTATAGATATTTTACTTAAATTGGTTTAGGTTGGACTTGGGTTGATGATACTGCAACAATTGGGAGGGGCCAATGCAATTGCTTTTTATGCAAGCTCTATATTTTTAGAAGCTGGTAAATTTAATGGCTTCAAGAATTGTTTCATGTAGTACTGAAAAATGAAGAAATGATGATTACTACTAGCTCCGGTTTATGCTAGGTTTTTCAAGTAGCATTGGGACTATATCAATGGCTATCATCCAGGTACTTAATTGGCTCACTGTATCTGTGACTTTGAGGGGATGTATGATTCCGCTTGGTACATCTCCCATTCACCAAAACATTATTTTGCAGATTCCGTCTGCCGCTGTGGGTGTTATCTTGGCAGATAGATCAGGCAGACGACCACTTCTTTTGGTGAGGATGGCAAAGACTCAGCTTAAAGTCCTTGTAGGCTTGTCATTCTGCTTTCAGGTTGATAGCAATAAAATCTTACCAATTCTTGCAGGTCTCTGCTGCTGGAATGTGCTTCAGCTGCTTCCTTGTAGGCTTGTCATTCTGCTTTCAGGTTTCTATCAGAACCAAATTCAGAGCTACTCTGACTGTCTGTGGTTATGTTATCCGCATATATTTTAAAAGCTTTTGTTATGAGCAGGACATCAACCAGTTGAAAGAGCTCACTCCCATGTTGGTGCTAATTGGGATCCTGGTAAGAGCACTCACAACAGATTTCTTAAGTTTCAATTCAAATTTAGAAAATCAAATTACTTTTTACTTCCATATTCAAATACACATCAATAACTCTCATTATATGCACTATCTCTTAAAAAAAACTAGTTAATTTGGAGTTATTTGGAATCAATTATAAAGCTCAGTATCACTTGATAAGAACTCAATGTAGAACTTAGCATCTATGAGTGGGTTCATAATCTACACACTCTATGTAAGTTACTCATCTTTCCAATGTAAGACCGAGTGTTATACTATTCCTTTTGAATTCTTAAACTTGTTACCTGCATTATCACATCAAAATAACTTGTTAATTTGGAGTTTTTTAGAATCAATTATAAAGTTTAATCTCACCAAGGAACCGATGTAAAATTTAGTACCCATAAGTGCTTTTATATTCCACCAACGCTATGTGGGTTATCTTCCCAATGTGAGACTCAGTGTTACACTTATCATTTTGAATTCTTAAAGGTAACAAGTGAATGTTCGCAGTTCTTTTTTACTCCAATGCTAGACTAAGATTTACATAGTGATAGATCCCATTGAGATGCAGTAATTGACTGTCAAATAATCCACGCAGGGGTACAGTGTGGCTTACACATTAGGTATGGGAGGATTACCATGGGTTATAATGTCAGAGGTATGTAACTTATTGAACTCCGATTCCTCTGACAATTTTATATATATATATATTCCTTACTATGAAAAGAAAAGCTTTAACCGTCTGAAAAACCTTACACATACTTATTTAGAAGCTACAAAATTATTGATTTTGCATAAGCAAGTAGGGGTATGTAGCTTTAACTCATGGATGACTTTCTGTTTCAGATATTCCCTATAAACGTCAAGGGAACAAGTGGAAGCCTCTTGACTTTAGTGCACGGGTCTTGCTCTTGGATTACCTCGTACACTTTCAATTTTATGATGGAATGGAGTACATCAGGTGACTGTTTCTACACTTTCAATTTTACCATGGACTTAATAGATTATGATGCACTTTCATATTTTGTAAAATGTTTCTTGCTTGCTCCCTCTTCTGTAAAATTACATGAATGTTTTGGCATTCTACATCATCAGGCACATTTTTCATATTCTCGGGCGTTTGTGGTTTCGCTGTTTTATTCGTTGCAAAATTTGTACCAGAGACCAAGGGGCGAGCCCTGGAAGAAATACAAGCATCAATGGCACATTTTCTGAAATAAGAAGTATTTCTTTCTAATTGATAGGAGGAAAGAAAATGATGTTTCTCTAATTCACTGCCCCAAATGGTGTCTCCTCTACCACTATACATCTACCTTTTAGTCTCTTCATGAAGCTTTTGCTTTTTTTTTTTTGATACTCATAATATCTACAATGGGCCTTTACAACCAGCATCACTGACAGCTTTTCTAATTGCCTTCTCCGCCTTCGAGGATCCCCTCCTAAGTTGTTTCCGGATTAATGTCAAGATTTGATTTTCTTTTTGGTCCCTTGTATTTTTGATTTTGTAAATTTTTTTTTCTATTTTTGTAACAGTGTTTTTTTTAAATTTTTTTTAACACTGTTGTTTGTTTATATTTGTTCTTACTCATGTGAAAAAAAAAAGAAAAAGAAAAAGAAAAAAAAGAACGCGCCAAAGGTAAAACCGCCTTGGAAAAGCCAAACTCAAAAAACCAATTCACTATTGAAGATCAATAATACAATGTTTATACTCACAAAAACCTTTCTAGTAAAAACATGACTCACAGCCAAACAAACGACCCGTTAGTTTGCTAACCCAATAGCTCTAGAACTCCGGTTAATCTTTTACTTGGTCTCCTCTGCAACACAGAACTCTAGTAGCTGAAGGATTTAGAACATGCATGTGGTTTTCTATAAACTCTAAGAGGATTAACAATGTAAGGCATATGGTATATGAGAAGTCTCTCTCTCTTAGCTCACAAAACAATAGCCTTCAGATCTATCAGACATAATGCAACAAGGTGTTTATATAGACCATGGGAAAAGACTCAGTGTTTTAAAGCGATTAAAACACTAAAAATTGGTAAGGGGAAAGAGTTTGAAACTTCTCTACAACGTCTTTAGGGGAAGGAATGCTGATATTTCTCAAGAAGTGGCTGGTATCAGTGTAAATTTTGCAACCTCAATACAAGTTTGAGGGTGATTGAATGGAAATATCTGTTTAGAGCAATTAAATATCATATGTTTTTGGAAAAATTATATATATGAGTCTTTAAAAGTTGGTATGGGCATCTTCGTGGCACGTTGCGAATAGGAACATTTGATGTGATGAAATTAATTTAAAATGCAAATAATGGCTACCCAGCTGAAAGTCTCCCACTAATCGGCCTCAACAAACTCTCGCCAACACAAATTCTCTCTTGTCTGTCAGCCTCTCTTCTCCCTCAATATATATAACAAGTTTTCCCACTTTCCATGAAAAATGGGGAGAGAAATCATGGAGGAAGGACTACTACTACCAAGGTCTACACTTGTAGATGATGAAGCCAAGCCCATTAGATATGTTGGAGACATGGGCGCAGCCACCCCTGTTGTTGTGCTCAGCACCATGGTCGCCCTCTGCGGTTCACTTTGCTCAGGCTCCGCTGTAATTCTTTCTCTTTTGTGGGTCAAACATATATGACACTCACTTTTCTTTTTTCTTTTTCTTTTTTTTTTTTTTTTAATTTTTTGGTATCATTAAATGTGTGATTTTATTTTTTCCAAATAACTCAGAGAAAAAGATTGAATGAAACTGTGTCGTTTTGACTATCTTCTGCAATATATGTCTGTTCTATGGAGCAATAGTTGTGGGGGTTGGCTAACTTGGTCTGAATATATGTATTATTGTTGGTTTGAAGACAGGATTTACATCAGCTGCTGAATCCGGAATCATGGAAGATTTGGGCCTGTCTGTGGCTGCAGTAAGTACTAATATCATCACTATTTTTAGTTTATAGTTTTTCCACATGCACAAATGTATTTGTACCTTGCAGATTCATATTGAATTTTCTTTGGATTTTACATCTTTGATACTTTTTTCTGCCTTTTGCAGTACTCACTTTTTGGTTCTACCCTAACTATTGGAGGAGTTATAGGTGCATTGTTAAATGGAAAGATAACGGATATTATTGGTCGAAAAGGTGTAAGTTTCTCAGGGCTTACTGTAAATCAAAACTGAATCTTTTTTTTTTTTAAATTCCTTTCAATTTCTTGTTCACCTTGTAATGCAGGCGATGTGGTTCTCTGAAATATTCAGCTTTGCAGGTTGGCTTGCTATAGCATTTGCAAAGGTTTTTTTTTTTTTTTTTTTTTGTTTTCTCACTTTCCTTACCTTCCCCTAAATAATGCTGCATTTGGTTGCCAATATGTTCTGCCAACATGTTCAATTAATGTTCCCAATTCATCTTTTCTTCACATTTCCTCTTTCAAGCAGATGGAAGCAACTTTCCATAGAATGAGTTCCAATCCCCAACCAAGTTTTACAAAGAATTTCTTCTTACTTTAATTAATTTCTAATCTCAACTTTTTCAGTTACCATTCCCTAAAATAGTGAAAGGATCAGGATCTAACCCCTAAGCACACAACAGGCAATATGCAGCAATGTTAAGAAAAAAAATTCTGTAGTAGTTAATACAAATTCAACCACAAAAAAGAACTCATCAAACATAATCAACATAAGATTTTTGGTGATGAAGTGAAAACATTTTGAGCGCCTCAAAGGTAAAACATAATCTCTAAAGAAGATTCAAAGTATATGCATAGTAAACTTACAAACCCTCTTGTAAAATACTAAGACCATCCGTATGCAGACAAAATCCGTACGAAGACAAACTCCTAGTTCGTCCCTTTGCACGCGAGAACTCCAGCTCTTCACTGGCCATTTTATTGTTGATTCAGGAGCAGAGAAGCAATTCATTGTTTTTCAAAATCAGTATGAACCAAGTGAAGGAAATTACTCCATCGACATTTCTCTCTTTTGGGTTTCAGCTACTAATAGAGTTTAATGCTTCATGTAGAATGCTTGGTGGTTGGATCTGGGAAGACTGTCCCTTGGTATTGGCGTTGGCGTTATTTCCTATGTGGTAACTCATCATTTTAGATTTTATAGTTGATTTACCTACTTAGTAAACAACAAATAATGATTAATTTCTGATAGCCAAACAGGTACCTGTATACATTGCAGAAATAACACCTAGGAATCTTAGGGGACAATTTACATCAGCTTATCAGGTATAAGTATAACTAAATCATTAATTATAGCTTTAAATTGAAAAGCCAACTCATTGTTCACAACCCTATGTTTCATCAAATATGCAGCTGTTGATTTGTTGCGGCATTTCACTTATGTATTTCATTGGAAATATCGTTTCCTGGCGCACCTTGGCTTTAATTGGTACCTTGTTTGTTGGTCCTTTTCTAAGTGTAAATTTAATGTGAAGATAAATTAATCCTAAAATGATATAGTTCTATCCACATTGATTTTATTTTCAGGTGCTATTCCATGTTTAGTACAACTTGTGGGATTGTTTTTTGTTCCAGAGTCTCCTAGATGGTTGGTGAGTCCAAGATTCTGTTGAAGTTATTTATATGGAATTTGGTTGTCTGATGAAAAAGAATACAATGAATTCCTTCATATATTTGTCATGGCCTTTTCAAGTACACTTTCAGAAGAAAACATCTAAAGACTACTAAATTTCTACTTCCTCTCTTTTGAAATGATGAGTACAAGTGGTCTGCAGGCAAAAATTGGTAAAGAACCAGAACTTGAAGCTGCTCTACAGCGTCTTCGGGGGAAGAATGCTGATATCTCACAAGAAGCTGCTGATATTAGAGTAAGCTTCCGATTTTATGTTTTAATGACGGTGTATTTTCTATTAACTTAACTAGAAAATGAGAAATGCTCCTTCCTTCTCCCAGGATTTTACAGAAACCTTTCAAAAGCATTCAGAAACTAGAATTCTGGACTTGTTCCAACAGAGATATGTTCATACCCTCATTGTAAGCCTCACCACTGTGATACTTTTACTTTCATAGCTTGTTTACTCTTTACATGTATTTTACTTGTATTGGTTTAGGTTGGACTTGGGTTGATGATACTGCAACAATTGGGAGGGTGCAATGCAATTGCTTTTTATGCAAGCTCTATATTTTTAGAAGCTGGTAAATTTAATGGCTTCAAGAATTGTTTCATGTAACTACTGAAAAATGAAGAAATGATGATTACTAGCACCGGTTTATGCTAGGTTTTTCAAGTAGCATTGGGACTATATCAATGGCTATCATCCAGGTACTTGGCTCACTGTATCTGTGACTTTAAAGGGATGCATGATTCTACTTGGTACACCTCCCAATCACCAAAACATTATTTTGCAGATTCCGTCTGCCGCTGTGGGTGTTATGTTGGCAGATAGATCAGGCAGACGACCACTGCTTTTGGTGAGGACGGCAAAGAGTTAGCTCTAAGTCCCTGGTGTTGTTCATCAATAAGTTGATAGCATTGAACTCTACCATTTCTTGCAGGTCTCTGCTGCTGGAATGTGCTTCAGTTGCTTCCTTGTAGGCTTGTCATTCTGCTTTCAGGTTTCTTTCAGAACCAAATTCAGTGCTACTCTGTCTGTGGTTATGTTCTCCGCATGTATGAATGACTGTATTTTAAAAGCTTTTGTTATGAGCAGGACATCAACCAGTTGAAAGAGCTCACTCCCGTGTTGGTGCTAATTGGGATCCTGGTAAGAGCTCTCACGTTTCAATCCAAATTTAGGAAACCAAGCTACTTCTTTCTTCCATATTCAATACACCATAATAACCCTCTTTATCTGCATTATAACTCAAAAAGGACTAGTCACTTTGGATTTCTCTAGAATCACTTATAAAGTTTTGTCTCGCTTAGTAAGAGATTAATGTAGGCTCTTTGAGTGGCTTTATAATCCACCCACTTTATGCAAGTTACTCATCTTTCCAATGTGGGATCAAGGTATTACAATCTCCTTTTTCTAAATCCCTAAAGTCCTCGTTAAGATCATATCATGCAGTGCTTCAAGACCACACAACATTACAACTTGGCTTAGATACCATTTGTAAGCCACATTTGCATTATCACTCCAAAATTACTTGTTAATTTGGAGTTCCTTAGAATCACTTGCAAAGCCTAATCTCATCTAGTAAGGAACCAATGTGAAACTTAGCACTCATAAGTGGTTTTATAATTCGTCAATTCTATGTGGGCTATTCATCTTCTTAATATGAGATCAGGTGTTACACTTTTCCTTTTAAACTTTTAAAGATAACAAATGAATGTATCAATTCTTTTTTACTCCAATGCTGGACTAAGATTTACATAGTGATAGATCCAATTGAGATGCATGTGATTGACTATTAAATAATCCACACAGGGGTTCAGTGTGGCATACACATTAGGTATGGCAGGATTACCATGGGTTATAATGTCAGAGGTATGTTACTTATTGAACTTTGATTCTTCTGACAAATTTCTTCCTTTTTTTTTTTTTTTTAATTTATTTATTTATTTTTACTATGAAAGGAAAAACCTTTAATTGTCTAAAAAACCTTACACACACTTATTTAGCAGCTGCAGAATTATTGATTTTCCATAAACAAGCAGATCTGTAGCTTTAACTCATGGATGACTTTCTATCTCAGATATTCCCTATAAACGTCAAGGGTACAGGTGGAAGCCTCTTGACTTTAGTGAACTGGTCTTGCTCTTGGATTATCTCATACACTTTCAATTTTATGATGGAATGGAGTACATCAGGTGACTGTCTTTCTACTTTCTAATTTTGTAAACTGTTTCTTGCTTACTCCCTCTTATGTAAAATTACACTAATTAATGTTTTGGCATTCTACATCATCAGGCACATTTTTCATATTCTCGGGCATTTGTGGTTTTACTGTCTTATTCGTCGCAAAATTTGTACCAGAGACTAAAGGGCGAGCCTTGGAAGAAATACAAGCATCAATGGCACATTTCTTGTAATAAGAAGTATTTCTTTCTAATTGATGGGAGGAAATAAAATGATGCTCGAAATGATGTTTCTCTGCTTCACCGTCCCAAATGGTGTCTCGTCTGCCACTATACATCTACCTTTTAGTCTCCTCATAGGAACTAAGTTAAAAATGATTCTCTTTGTTGATACTTATAATGTCTACCAAGTGCCGCTACAACCAGCATTGTTGGCAGCTTTCCTGATTGACTTCTTCGCCTTCAAGAATCTCCTCCTAAGTTGCATCTGGATTAATGTCAAGATTTGATTTTCTTTTTGGTCTCTTGTACTATTAAATCTTTTTTACATGCCATGAGGTATATGCATAATTTATTCGTGATCATTTATGCAAGTTCATATATGCTATCATATATTTCACCATGCTTTACAAGAAAATGAATTTAAAGAAATTTTTTTAAGGAAAGTGTGAGAAATTAAATGGAAAGACCAGTTTTATGATGAATTAAATTAAGTAGATAATGATTGTTAGCAGAAATGACAGGGAGGCTTTGATAAGAGAAATGTTTATTTTCTATTATAAGAGATGGATAAATACCATAATAAATTTATGAAAAAGACGAAAATGTTGAAATATTATATATATATATATATATTGTGTCTTGTGAGTGTTTTTAAATGGAAGATTTTAAAGAGCATTAAATGAAAGTTGTCCCACATCGGAAATAGTGAAGATTTTGTTCGCATTTATAAGGTCCAACAAATTTAAGTTATTAAATGAACTATGCTAGGATACATTCTAATGCATGTTATGGTATGGTGCCAAGCACCGGACGCATCGTGTGGGTTGTAGGGCGCTAGTGGTGCACTTTGCGCGCACTTTGCACGAAGCATCGGAGCTCAGAGCATTCATGACCATTTATTTTGGGACGGTCAAGATCGTTGATCGAGTGGTTTGATCTAAACCGTAGGATGCTTCTTAAGTAGATCCAGCTGGACTATTGATCTAACAATTGAGATTAAATAATAAGGATAATTATTTAATCAAGCGGTCAGATTTAAGTACTAGTTGGATTAGCGGTTTATAATAGTTAAATTGCAGTTTTATTTTGAAATTCAAAACAACAATTTTATTTTCGAAATTCAAAATAGCTGTTTTATTTTGAAATTCGAAATTATCTAAGAATAG
>NC_081542.1:6178113-6190515 GCF_901000735.1 Corylus avellana | reverse complement strand
TTTTTTTTTTTTTTTTTGGAGCTATATTTATCATACGTGTAGTTTGTTGCAAGTTTGGGGAAGCTAACACGACTCCGTCAGCTCAGTTGGCCATTCATGTCCCTTTGCTAAAAACCCATTAAGTTTGTTGGTAATACAATCAATAATATTATTTAGTTTACTGTTATACAATTAGCATAATAAGACAGTGATAATCAATTTTTTTTTTCTTTTACAAATACTGATATATGATTGATTTTCACTGCCACGTTATCAAATAACATTACTCTTGAATAATTGAAAGTTGTCTTCTTTCTCTTTAAATTTCATAACTTTAATATTTGGTGATATTCCATCTATATTATAGTAAAGCATTCAAAGTTCAAACCACTAATCACCATTGGGCCGCTCATAAAAGATCCAACCCATGAGCCCATTTCGGCCCAGTATGAGCTAGCTCTTCTACACACACTAGTGCATGGCTGGTGAAGCTCTTCTGGGCGCCAGGTGGATCTCACACTCACCAACTGTTTGTTCCCATGCCAAAGCCGAAGACGGAGCTCATCTCTAGAGCCTAAACGTAGCACGTGAACCCACATGTAAAACATCAATGACGCCCATCCCAAGCATAAAAACTTCCAAACTCTGTTATGAACAGTACCAAACACTAATGTCCATTTTCCTCCCTTGCATAGTCTAGAAAGCATGTATTTTTTATTTTTATTTATTTTTTAATTTTAGTTACCTACTTTTCTAAAACACTTACATTTGACTTAGTATTTTAATTATTCGCTTTCAATTCTCCGTTGAAAATATTATTTATTTATTTATTTTTTCTAATCTCAAAGAAAAAAAAAGAATTAGTGTAATGATCTAGGAAAAAACGTGAGTCACATTTATACTATCACCTCAAAAAAATTAGTCGATTTAGAACTTCCCTAAAATCACTTATAAATGCTACTTTCACTTAATAAGTGAGCAATTTGAGACTTAACACTCAAAACTTTTTTTTATAAATTATTCATTTTAAATGGGTTGTTCATCTTCTCAATATATGACCAAGGTGTTACAAACTCCCTCTTGAACCATTGACACCTTCGTTATATCCACGTCATGCTGTGCTGACAGTACCACATGACATTAGTAAGTGGCTTTGATTCCATTCGTAATGAACACATTTGTGTTATCACCTCAAAATAATTAGTCAAGTTGAAACTTCTCTTTTTGGTTTATGTTTGTTTTTACTTAAAATCCTTGATTCTCTCTTCCTTTCAGATCAAGAATGGCAAGGATCCTCATTCATTGTAACCCTTTTTCCCAATCAATTATAAAGTTCAGTTTCATCTAAATAAGTAAGCAACATGAGACTTAGCATTTATGACTATCTTTTATAAATCATCCACTCTATATACTCTATTCATCTTTCCAATATAAAACTAAAATGTTACAATCAAATTGATTTTTTTTTTTATTAATATAAATTATGCATCGTTAAGTTACAATGTTCAGAAATCCTTAGCTACTATTTTTGCTACAAATTTACTAAAAATAACCTCTTTTTTTTTTTTTTTTTTTTTTTTAAATTTTTATTATTTATTTTTTATGTAACTTCTTTTAACTACCCCAGCCTCAGCGCTCTTATAAAATGGACAATAGGCACTCTTCGACCCTTCAAGCACACCTCCATACCAGTTTCTCTAGCAACCTCCCAGCATTTCACCAATGGCTTCTTTCCGCCATTATATATCTTCTCATCTTTCTTTCTTTCTCTTCCCTTGCTTATGTCTCCCAATCCCAATCCCAAACCCAAATCACTTTCAAGCCGAACAAGCTCGTTCTACCGGTGCACAAAGACAGCGCCACAGCTCTTCACGTGGCAGACATCCAAAACTTCGTCTCGCCGGCTCCCTTTCTTGTAGACTTAAACGGGCAATTCATGTGGTCAAATTGCAAGCAACAACACGTCTCATCAACCTTCCACGCCCCTTTTTGCCACTCCACCCAATGCTCTAGAGCCAACACCCACCTCTGCCACAACAACAACACATGTGGGCTCATGGCGGTCAACCCGGTCACCCACCAGACCGCCATGGCCCAGCTCGCTCAAGACGTCTTCTCCATCCGCTCAACCCAAGGCTCAATTGCTACGGTGCCTCGCTTCCTCTTCGCTTGTGCTTCTCCTCTCCTACTCCAAAAAGGGCTCCCAAAAAACACTCAAGGGGTGGTCGGTCTAGCCCATGCACCAATTTCCCTACCATCTCAACTCTCTTCCCACTTCGGATTTCAACCCACATTTGCCCTCTGCCTTTCTTCATCCCCACGTAAAAACGGAGCTATTTTCTTTGGAGATTTACCCTATGCACAAAATCTAAGCTTTACCCCATTAAGCATAACCCGAAAAGCAGAGTATTTCATACAAGTGACGTCAATAAAAGTCAACAACAAGCATGTTCCACTTACAACTACCACGTCTCTTTCATCAATTATCAGTACAACGGCTCCTTACACAGTTCTTGAGCGCTCGATCTTCAAAACCGTCGCCCAACTTTTCGCCGCCGAGCTCTCTGTCTCCGGGATATCTCAGCTGAAATCTCCGGTGGCACCCTTTGGGGTATGTTATGACTCGAGCAAAATTGCAAGCTCAATGGTTGGACATGCTATCCCTAACGTTGACCTTGTGTTGCACTCAACAAATGTTGTGTGGAGGTTTTTTGGTGCAAACTTGATGGTCAAGGCACGTGAGGGTGTGACATGTTTAGGGTTTGTGGATGGAGGGCTGAACCCGAGAGCTTCGATTGTGACGGGCGTATCAGTTGGAGGATAATCTTCTGCAGTTTGATCTGGGTAGGTCAAGGCTAGGCTTTAGCTCTTCCCTGCTGTTTCACCGGACCAATTGTGCCAACTTCAACTTTACCGCAAACCTTAATCAGAGTAATTAAGATACATGTTTTAATTTTGTTTTGTATGTGATTGTTGTGTTTTGTACTTGTACAATGTTAATAAAAAAAATAAAATAAGAGTAATGCTACACCTAATTTCACTTTTTTACACCCAATTTTTCACCATTTTAGGTGACTTTTATAACCATTATTGAATTTGAGATGAATCTTTATTAAATTTTAATCTCACGATGGTTTTAAAAGCTACTTAAGGGTGTGTAGAAATTGTTGTGGAAATCGGTGGGAGTTAGTATAGCGTCACTAAGGTAAAAATCGTTGTCTTTGTAATTTTTGAGCTTTGTCTAATTACTAAGTTCGATTAAGATTTTACAGTTCTTTTAATTCATGGTGATTTAAATCTATGTACATTGGTGTCTGCAATTAACTGCCATTTAACTAATCATAGCTGCATTTAACTAATTTATGTGTTTAAATCTTCTTACATTTTTTTCTGTGACTTCTTACTCTCATCCCAAAAGAGAATTAAGATCCCTTGCAATACGCAATACCTAAAATCTTGACTGTTAAATTAACATAAACGGTGAAGAATCTACTATATCATTGAATTTTATGAAAACCTAAAAACAATGTTTAAAAAATATTTAAATTATGATCATGATGCCCGAGTTTTGTGCCCTCTCAATTTCCCATCTTGAAGCAGTTTTTGTACGACCTAACCGGCAATGGGTTACCTTTGGAGACTGGGGAAACTCTGATGCTTCAATTAGCACTCTTATGTGGAGTCAAAATATAACATGAGCTAATGACCTAAGGGTTATTGAGAAGGATTTTCGTCCCCTTATACCAAATGCATTGTGTCCCTTTTATAGGATTTTCAGTAGTTGATATATACCTTGTAGAAATCTATGTCGTAGGGGAGATTGAATATTGATTGACTATTGGAGTCCCTGATCTCTTCTCTGGGGATTTGTATCCCTCATTTAAGGAGATGACTGAGTGGGATCCATGAGGAGATTTATTCCCAAACCCAAAATTGGGAGTGTGATAAAAGGGAGGAGGTTAAAGCCTTGAGGTGCTCTTAACTGGTCGGAAATGACTGTTGGGGCTATTTGGAGGGCATCAGGTTAGAAGTCATCATGAACAAGGTTACAAGAACAACCTTATTCCTAGCATGTCATGAGATGATATCAAGGGCATTGGAGGCAATTAAAAAGCTGAAAATGGTGGAAGGAGTTGGCATTGATTTTTAAGAGAGGAGGAAGGTCGGTGATATTCTTGATCCAGCCAACAATGCTCAAACCCTCAAGTTTTAGAGTGTGTAAAGGCTAAGGAGAGAGCTGCCAAAGAACCTTAATTAGAAAAATGGCAGAGAAGAAAAATGTGCTGATCGATAAGTTTCAGCTGCAGAATTGCAAAGAGGGCAAAATAAATTCTGGGCACTTGCCAATGGGATCGATGAAGGGAGATTAGATGGGGGTAAGGATTGAAGCAGCTTGAAGGCAGAGAATGGGGAGAAGTTCCACTTTTTTCTAGAGTAGACATGTAATCAAAATGACTGCCTGTTGGGTGTGATTATGGAGATAAATGGTTTTGGATGTTCTAGGAATGGAATCCTCTTTGTTTCAAATGAAATTAATAATATATATTTTATGTTTAGAATTTAAAGTTAAGTTAGTCTAACGATGTATATGATGCATGTCAATGTTGGCTTGTCTTTTAAAAAAATTTAAATGATGTGCTATCATGTACAACACTAAATGCATAAACTTTAAATCATGACCATAAAATGGATGCCATCTATTCCATTTGAAATAGAGAAAATTCTATTGTCGTGTGAAATGTGAGAGCACTTGAACCATTATGACTAGGCCAATAGAGATAGATGGCATGGATGGAGTGAATTGAAACATTTATGAAAATTTTAGGTTTTAAATAATTGAAAAGTCATAATTTAATTTGTTACCAAGCCTATACTCTAAGAAAATGATATAGTATCCTCTTTTTATTTTTTATTTCCAAATTGCATATTGTTTTACATAAACTACATTCTCCTTTATTGTTACTTAGTCCATGTAAACATCTTGCACTTTTTTCTTTTTTTCTTTTTAATTTATTTTTCTATATATAGGAAAACGATAGAGAGACATTAACTAAGAACTTATTTGGGATTTCATTTGAAAAATAGAGCTTTTAAGTCAAAAAGAGCATTTAGGCAAAATTTTCATTTTTAAGCTTTTGCCAAAAGTGCGTTTTGACCATTTTTAGGCTTTTCAGACACTTAAAAGCGCTTTTAATTTTTTTTACCAAATGAATAATTTTTTCTCAAACGAACTTTTTGAATGTTAAAAACACTTTTAAATCCCTCAAATACAATCCCAAACAGGCCTTAAAGAGTAGATGGGTACTAAAGTGAGTACAAGAATGTCAAAAGAGAAATTTATTTAATTAAAGGAAAAAAAAAAAGAAAAAAAAAAAGGAAAATAACACTCATGTCTTCTTTCCCTTCTCATTTCTTCCTTCTTCTTTTTTGAGGTAACTTCACAGAAGACTTCTGAATTTACATTCGATTTGACAAATTTCTAAACTTTAAAATCTCTCAATTTAGACCCCTAAACTTTTAATTGCTCTCAATTTGAACCCCTTCAATCAAATTTAACCTTTAGAAATACCAAAAAAGACTAAAATATCCATAATTTTCGTTTTTTTTTTTTAATAAAAAATCGTTTCAGAATTAACGGTAAAGTTGAAATTTTATAAAAAAGGCAAGGGTATAAACGTCATCTAAGGTTTAAAATCTGATGGAGTGGTCTAAATTGATTGCAATTGAAAGTTTAAGGAACTAAATTGAGAGATTTTAAAGTTTGAAGAATATATCAAAGGGTTAAATATTAAATTAGTCCATGGGGTGTCATTACTTTATTTTTTCTTCCTTAGGGTTTCATTTTTATCACAGGAGGTCCCTGTGGTTTCGATAATAGACCAAGGTAGTCCTCCGTCAGTTGACCGTTAGTTGACTTAACGAAATTCCACGTGAACCAATCAAATGTCAACACGTGGCACCTACTTATTTTTTTAAAAAAAAATTAAAACAAAAGTGTTTTCTAAAAAAAAAATAAAAAAAAATTGGGGGTGGCTCTTGGCCATTTGGGGGTGGCCGAAACCACCCCCAGTACCCACTGGGAGCCACCCCCATGGAGCCTTGGCCACCCCCAGTGGGTACTGGGGGTGGTTTCGGCCACGCCCCAATTTTTTTTCTTTTTTTTTTTAGAAAATACTTTTTTTAATTAAAAAAAATTAAGTAAGTGCCACATGTCAACATTTTGATTGGTCTACGTGAAATTCCGTTAAGTCAACTAACGGTCAACTGACGAAGAACTAATTTGGTCTATTATCGTGATAAAAATAAAAACCTAAGGAGAAAAAATAAAGTAATGAAACTTCAAGAACTAATTTAGTATTTAACCATTTATTAAATCGAATAAAAGTTCAGAAGTCTTTAATAAAGTTACCCGTTCTTTTTATTTTTGTTGAGTGAAATACCAATTATATCAGCTAAAACTAGACTTAAAAAAAAAAAAAAAAAACAAACAAAAAAACAAAACAAAAATATTGACCAAAGATTTTGTCTCCCAATTGCCATTTGACCAGGGCATTAAATATGAGAGACACAACCGAGCTAAAGAAGAGGAAGGGTGAAAATGATGAGGTGGCAGCAGTAATTGGTCCCTGCAGGCAGCAGTAACTATTGAGTAGGCTGGACCGCTGTCCGTTTAGCCTTTTGCTTAGGGTGGTCCAAAACTTGTTGGGCTCAAAAAAAAAAAAAAAACCATTTTCATTATTGCCTATCATTGTCCTACACACACTCGTTAGTTTAATCACCATAAATTCATACACCATTATTGAATCCCTTTTACCGTAAAAATTATTATTGATATATCTTATATATAGTGTCGGCTTAAAATATCTAAATATGAAAACGAGAATTTATTGACTCTAAATATGTAATCATTCATTTTCTTTTGATGCATTCAAAGATTTGGCTTATATACTCTTCTCTTCTGATGTATTATCTCTTATTAAAAAATTTTAAAAATAAATTAATTTTAAGGATTCAATTTTAATTGTTGATTAAATTACATTATACATATTGTTATTCTGAATCCTGTATTCAAATTCACGTTTATAAAAAATGATTTTTTAATGAAAGTTAGTAATAATTAAGGTCCACAACCTTGAATTCTTCAACGTATATAAATTCTTGAAATGATCATTTGTTTACTCTTTTATTTTCACATTCATGAAAGTTCAACATGCATAACTTTCTTTAGGGTGTGAACACATTAATTTCAATTTAATTGTTAGCATAACATGACAAGTTTGTCTCCAATGTGGTCCAACTTCATGAAGTTGCCACCTAGAGTTGTGGCATCATTATCAAAATTAGATTTCTTTTTAATCTTTGTATTTTTATTTTTGTATCTAATGGAGGAAGGGGTGGTATATTTGTTCTTATTTATATTAAAGAAGAAAAACAAAAAACAAAAAACAAAAAAGCAACCCAACGCCACCGAGCTAGTTAAAGCCTACGTACGAGTATGCATGTAGACTACATATGCATGGTTTCATTTTGTCTCTGCGACTGAAAGCATCGCATGCATGCTTATGCGTGCAAAAAAAAAAAAAAAAAAAAAAAAAGAAAAGGAAAAAGAAAATAGCCCCTAAGCTACCAGCCTACAAGCCTTTACCCTAATCCAATAATTCCAACCACCCCGCCGTCTTTAATTACTGATATTCATTATTTACCATCATTTCTCTTTCCTTCTCCAACTTTTATTACAAAATTATCACCTTAATAATCCATCTTTGCTTTAAAAGCTGCTTTTACAGTTTCATCCGGAAAAAAAAAAAAAAAAGTTTTCAAATATATATATATATATATTTAGGAACTCTAGAAAACCCAGCTTAGTATATTTATCCTTGTCAAGTAAATTTTGAACTCGTACAAAGCATTCTCCAAGAGAGATTTATGGACCTATGGTGAAGGAAACTCACTGAAAAGCTCTCCCTTCTTCTTCAGCTCCTTCTCTTCTTCAATTCAGTCTCGGCTTTATTGTTGCTTTCTTTCATATATTTAGTCAGTTTCTTTAATTTCAAGCTGTCGGCCATGAAGAAGAATTACTCCATTTGGACATTTGAAACGTTTCTTCGATTTGTGTTTGTGGGCTTCTTTGTTTTGTGTAAAGGGCAGCAGGAGGAAGACCCTTCAGTAGCTGCAATGAAGAAAGAAGAGCAAGAAGCTCTGTATTCTGCTATTCAAGGCTTTGTGGGCGACTCCTGGAATGGCTCCGATCTCTATCCAGACCCTTGTGGGTGGACCCCAATACAGGTGCTTATTAAACTCCTAGTTAACAAATTAATTATAAACATTTTTTTTTCCCTTCCTTTTTAGTTGTTGATTTTGTTTTCACTTATTCATGAGGAATAAATTCAACTCCCTAAAATATATCCTTCTATAATGAGCTAGTAATTAGTATATATATGCTGCTACTACTGAAATTTTTTTACTTTTATGGGATAATTGGTCCAACCACCTGAATTTTTACTCCATTTAGCAAAATTCCTGTTTCATTTTTAGTACTCGGTATATTTGAAATGATTACCACCGTTTATATATATATATATATATGTTCTATTTTTGTGGTTCGAACAATTCTATTTATGAAACTTCGTTTTTGACCACCTTGTATAGGGAGTGTCATGTGATCTTTACGATGGATTTTGGTATGTCACTGCACTAAGCATCGGACTGGTTTACGACAACTCTCTCCCGTGTACCGGAAGAGCAGAATTCACACCTCACATATTCATGCTTAAGCACCTAAGAGCACTCTCATTCTTCAATTGCTTCTTTTCACCCCACCAAAACCCAGTAAGAATCCCCACCTCAAACTGGGAAAACTTCACAAACAGCTTAGAATCCTTAGAGTTTCGATCAAACCCAGGTCTCATTGGAACAATTCCAAACACCATTGGCTACCTTAAAAACCTCCAATCTTTAGTGATGCTGGAAAATGGATTGACAGGTGATCTGCCACCAGAAATAGGCAATTTAGTAAAACTGAGGCGGCTAGTTCTTGCCGGAAACGGGTTTGCGGGTCGGATTCCAGAAACTTTGGGAGACTTGATCGAGCTCTTTATACTTGATTTAAGCAGGAATAAGCTATCTGGGTCATTGCCTCTGTTTTTTGGAAACTTGTCTTCACTTCTGAAGCTTGATTTGAGTAACAATATGTTGAAAGGAGAGCTGCCAATTGAGATAGGAAGCCTAAGGAATCTCACACTCTTGGATCTTGGGAGCAACAAATTTTCTGGTGGTCTGGCTCGGTCAATTGTAGAAATGATTTCCTTGAAAGCGATGGTGATTTCCAACAACCCAATAGGAGGTGATCTCAATGGAATCCAGTGGGAAAAACTTGAGGAGTTGGAATTTTTGGATCTTTCTAATATGGGTTTGACAGGGAAGATCCCGGAGTCCATGACTGAGTTGAAAAGGCTGAGATTTTTGGGGCTTAACAACAACAATCTATCGGGAAAGTTGTCTCCAAGGCTGGCATCTTTGCCTTGTATTACTTCTCTTTACGTTTATGGAAACAATTTGACAGGGGAACTTGAATTCTCAGAATGGTTTTATAGGAAAATGGGAAAGCGTTTTGGAGCCTGGGACAATCCGAATATGTGTCACCAGGCAAAATTAACGTCGGGAAAAGGGAATTTTCTGTATGGGGTAAAACCATGTAAGCAAGAAACTAGTATTTCTGATGGTTTTCCAAATGCCAAGATGAGTGAGGGAAATTGGAATCAGAATTCCCCTTTGGTGGCGTCTTTGGGAGGCTCAAGCTGTGGGTTTGATGGGCTCTGGTGGGGGCTTTTATTGTACACGGGATTGTTTTCTATGCTTCTCGATCTGATATAAGATTAATTGTCTACTGTCTTGAGTAAGAAAAAAGGTTCTTTAAATGTCAATTGTAGTCCCAAAGATCAAAAGATGCAACAGCTCCTTGTAAATATGGATGCCTTTATGTGTCAATAGCTCACTAATACTAAAAAACATTTATATTAGACCAGCTGAATCAGGCAGTCAGGCCACACATCAAAATTGAATATATTTCAATAATGTAAGATATCGTTACCACCACTAAAACAGAATGAAATGAAAAGAATACACTAAAACCTACAAGCCAAAACCTAGTTTACTCCCTGAATCTTTTTTGCATCCTTCTGTATCAATGGCTGAATAGCCACTTGAAGAGCCAGTGTAAACCCCACTCTGCTAATGCCAACAAATTGTCCCTGCCTTCCGTAAGGGTTGCTCTCACTGAAACCCTTTTTTCTTCCCTATGTCTGCACTTTGAGGCACAACTATGTATGTTCACGTTCACCTTTGGTGGGTTCGAAAAGCAGAAAGAACCAGCAACAGCCTATCCAAATCCAAAATACAAGCATTATATTGGATATTACATATTATACCACAACCTAATGATATCCATCAATTTGGCAAATGACTTTCGCCAAGGAAAAAGGTTTGTACCTGCAAATCAAGGCGGTGAACGTCTGAGATTCCTTTCATAGAGTGAGAGTTATATGCTAATATGTAGGATCTGTATGCTTCTTTAGCCGACCCATTCAAGAAATAGTTATTGGCTACCAACTTTTCCTGCAATTATCAAAATAGTCCAATTTAAATCCTGCAGTTTAATATAGAAAAGATATTGATCATATAATGTAGAAGCAGAAAAGTACCAGGTGAGACTGCACATTAGCCAGCTTCTTTTGATCAAATTCATACTCTTTAACAGGGACTTTTGCTGCCTGAAAGTGGATACGACATCTTAATTTGAATGTTGAACAAGCAACCACTACTTTTGCCACCACCATACCAGCCACGGGAGGTGTCTCTAGCCACCCTATTGGTATTTATTTTTTGTTTTTTAAAGTTTTTTAATTATTTTAATATTTTTAGTTTTTTTTTTATATATATATATATTTTTAATTTCTAAATAGTTTTTTTTGTTATTATTATTATTATTATTAATTTTTTTTTTAAAAAAAAAAAACTAATTTTTTCCTTTCCAAAATTGTACCGTTTTTATCCAAACGGTGTAGTTTTGGATAACCGCAGCTATGCGGTAATTTTCGCTACCACATAGAAGCCGGATTCGACATGTGATATCTAACGTGGTATGGCATTTAACATATACCAATCTAATATAAGCCAGTTTTACCCGTTTTGGTAAAATTCGCACCTTATGAGTTTTACTAAAAATGTGATTTCTCAAGTTTTAGATATCGAATTTGAGTAAGCTTGGTGGAGTTGGAAAGTTAATTCAAATATCTACAAAGTCGTGTCTTTATGAGTTTTGGCTAATTCCGATGTCTATTAGGTCAAAATAAGCAGTAAATGAAAGATTGGAAAACTGGACGGAAATAAAGGTAAGAATCCAAGAAGAAAAGACTTGATTGTTATATTGGGGACATTAATGAATATTTTATTCCAGCAAAGTAAATAACCTAGCAATAAAATATATTTTATTTAATTTAAATAATGAAATAGGCTTAGGAAAGACTTGATTGTTATATTGTTATCTTTTACTATTCTATAAATTTTTATAATAGGCTTAGGTTTACTTTTACTTTAAGTTTGCTTATTGTTATAAATACAGCATACCTAATATGTAAGAGACAGAGATTATGTATTTTGATTAATCTATTAATATGAAACACTCTATGAGTGATTTTCTATCACTTTTACCTTGATTTCTTGTTAGAATCTTGGTTTAAAAATAACTATAATTCTATTGTTGTTTACTATTGTGAACCCAATACACCACCCTTGCATCACAATGAATGTGGCAATCTCTCATAGCATGCTAATGTGGCATCCACTCATGTTTGAACGAAACCATTTTTAAATTGATCATAACTTTTGCTATAGTATCAAAATCGTGTATGTGATCCCAATAAAAAAAACTCTCCTTGGCACGAATGTCATAGACACCTAGCTACACTCAATGCAAGTTGTTTTTGGATCCAAAACCCGCCATTTTCTCCTCCAAAACTCTATTTTAAGTTATTTATGGTGGAAAAAGAGATGTGGGAATTGCAGAAAAATAAAAGTAGAACATAAACAGAAGGGTGAATCTGAATGTGACTATCTCTTAGATAAGTATTGTCTCCTACTTGTATTAAAAGTTTTGCAAAAATGAATCAAAGCAATCTTATCCTTATGATACAAAACTATCCGCTATAATGTACAGATTGAAACTCTAAACACTATCCAGAATCGAAAAATATTGTAACATCCATTAATAGAGAACAAGAGAGAGAAAATAAACATGTCAAATAATAAACTGCTGGAAAAAATTATATATTTAATTCCATATAATCACAGAAGCCGTTTATAAATACCAGTTACAAATTATTTTAAAATCTAACATTGAAACAGTAGTTATAACTTGATAAAACA
>NC_081542.1:6153859-6178013 GCF_901000735.1 Corylus avellana | reverse complement strand
TTCATCAATAAGTTGATAGCATTGAACTCTACCATTTCTTGCAGGTCTCTGCTGCTGGAATGTGCTTCAGTTGCTTCCTTGTAGGCTTGTCATTCTGCTTTCAGGTTTCTTTCAGAACCAAATTCAGTGCTACTCTGTCTGTGGTTATGTTCTCCGCATGTATGAATGACTGTATTTTAAAAGCTTTTGTTATGAGCAGGACATCAACCAGTTGAAAGAGCTCACTCCCGTGTTGGTGCTAATTGGGATCCTGGTAAGAGCTCTCACGTTTCAATCCAAATTTAGGAAACCAAGCTACTTCTTTCTTCCATATTCAATACACCATAATAACCCTCTTTATCTGCATTATAACTCAAAAAGGACTAGTCACTTTGGATTTCTCTAGAATCACTTATAAAGTTTTGTCTCGCTTAGTAAGAGATTAATGTAGGCTCTTTGAGTGGCTTTATAATCCACCCACTTTATGCAAGTTACTCATCTTTCCAATGTGGGATCAAGGTATTACAATCTCCTTTTTCTAAATCCCTAAAGTCCTCGTTAAGATCATATCATGCAGTGCTTCAAGACCACACAACATTACAACTTGGCTTAGATACCATTTGTAAGCCACATTTGCATTATCACTCCAAAATTACTTGTTAATTTGGAGTTCCTTAGAATCACTTGCAAAGCCTAATCTCATCTAGTAAGGAACCAATGTGAAACTTAGCACTCATAAGTGGTTTTATAATTCGTCAATTCTATGTGGGCTATTCATCTTCTTAATATGAGATCAGGTGTTACACTTTTCCTTTTAAACTTTTAAAGATAACAAATGAATGTATCAATTCTTTTTTACTCCAATGCTGGACTAAGATTTACATAGTGATAGATCCAATTGAGATGCATGTGATTGACTATTAAATAATCCACACAGGGGTTCAGTGTGGCATACACATTAGGTATGGCAGGATTACCATGGGTTATAATGTCAGAGGTATGTTACTTACTGAACTTTGATTCTTCTGACAAATTTCTTCCTTTCTTTTTTTTTTTTTTTTTTTAAAAAAAAAAAATTTATTTATTTATTTTTACTATGAAAGGAAAAACCTTTAATTGTCTAAAAAACCTTACACACACTTATTTAGCAGCTGCAGAATTATTGATTTTCCATAAACAAGCAGATCTGTAGCTTTAACTCATGGATGACTTTCTATCTCAGATATTCCCTATAAACGTCAAGGGTACAGGTGGAAGCCTCTTGACTTTAGTGAACTGGTCTTGCTCTTGGATTATCTCATACACTTTCAATTTTATGATGGAATGGAGTACATCAGGTGACTGTCTTTATACTTTCTAATTTTGTAAACTGTTTCTTGCTTACTCCCTCTTATGTAAAATTACACTAATTAATGTTTTGGCATTCTACATCATCAGGCACGTTTTTCATATTCTCGGGCATTTGTGGTTTTACTGTCTTATTCGTCGCAAAATTTGTACCAGAGACTAAAGGGCGAGCCTTGGAAGAAATACAAGCATCAATGGCACATTTCTTGTAATAAGAAGTATTTCTTTCTAATTGATGGGAGGAAATAAAATGATGCTCGAAATGATGTTTCTCTGCTTCACCGTCCCAAATGGTGTCTCGTCTGCCACTATACATCTACCTTTTAGTCTCCTCATAGGAACTAAGTTAAAAATGATTCTCTTTGTTGATACTTATAATGTCTACCAAGTGCCGCTACAACCAGCATTGTTGGCAGCTTTCCTGATTGACTTCTTCGCCTTCAAGAATCTCCTCCTAAGTTGCATCTGGATTAATGTCAAGATTTGATTTTCTTTTTGGTCTCTTGTACTATTAAATCTTTTTTACATGCCATGAGGTATATGCATAATTTATTCGTGATCATTTATGCAAGTTCATATATGCTATCATATATTTCACCATGCTTTACAAGAAAATGAATTTAAAGAAATTTTTTTAAGGAAAGTGTGAGAAATTAAATGGAAAGACCAGTTTTATGATGAATTAAATTAAGTAGATAATGATTGTTAGCAGAAATGACAGGGAGGCTTTGATAAGAGAAATGTTTATTTTCTATTATAAGAGATGGATAAATACCATAATAAATTTATGAAAAAGACGAAAATGTTGAAATATTATATATATATATATATATTGTGTCTTGTGAGTGTTTTTAAATGGAAGATTTTAAAGAGCATTAAATGAAAGTTGTCCCACATCGGAAATAGTGAAGATTTTGTTCGCATTTATAAGGTCCAACAAATTTAAGTTATTAAATGAACTATGCTAGGATACATTCTAATGCATGTTATGGTATGGTGCCAAGCACCGGACGCATCGTGTGGGTTGTAGGGCGCTAGTGGTGCACTTTGCGCGCACTTTGCACGAAGCATCGGAGCTCAGAGCATTCATGACCATTTATTTTGGGACGGTCAAGATCGTTGATCGAGTGGTTTGATCTAAACCGTAGGATGCTTCTTAAGTAGATCCAGCTGGACTATTGATCTAACAATTGAGATTAAATAATAAGGATAATTATTTAATCAAGCGGTCAGATTTAAGTACTAGTTGGATTAGCGGTTTATAATAGTTAAATTGCAGTTTTATTTTGAAATTCAAAACAACAATTTTATTTTCGAAATTCAAAATAGCTGTTTTATTTTGAAATTCGAAATTATCTAAGAATAGATAATTATATATGACAATTCAATTATCTTTAATACTTTTGAATTTTCAAAATTAGCATTATCCTTTTTTTTTTTTTTTTGGAAGTATTATCCTTTCTTTTTGGTCTTTGATTGGAATAAAAATCTCGTTCGATGTAGTGGTTTGATCTAGTAGGATGTTTCTTAAGTAGATCCAGTGGTTGGATCTACTGGACTATTGATATAACAATTGAGATTAAATAATAAGTATAATTATTTAATCAAACGGTCAGATTTAAGTACCAATTGGATTAGCGGTTTACAATAGTTTAATAGCAGTTTTATTTTCAAAATTCAAAATAGCTGTTTTATTTTGAAATTCGAAATTATCTGAGTAGAGATAATTATCTATCACAATTCAATCCTCTTTAATACCCTTGTTTTGAATTTTTAAAATTAGCATTATCCTTCCATTCTTCGTCTTTTTTTTTTTTTGAAGTATTATCCTTTCTTTTTGTTCTCTGATTGGAATAAAAATATTGTTCGATCTAATGGTTTGATCTAAACCGTAGGATGTTTCTCAAGTAGATCCAGTAATTGGATCTACTAGACTATTAATCTAACAATTGAGATTAAATAATAAGGATAAATATTTAATCTAACAGTCAGATTTAAGTATTAGTTGGATTAGCGGTTTACAACAGTTTTATTTCGAAATTCAAAACAACAATTTTATTTTTGAAATTCAAAATAGTTGTTTTATTTTGAAATTCGAAATTATCTAAGAATAGATAATTATTTATGACAATTTAATTGTCTTTAATACCCTTGTTTTGAATTTTTAAAATTAGCATTATCCTTTTTTTTTTTTTAAGAAGTATTATATTGGAATAAAAATCTGATGGTATTTTCGGGTTTTATTTTCGTTTATGCAGAATTCATTATATTTTGGAAAAAAATTTGCTGTAAAGCTTGTTGCATATCAATTATGGTGGGCACAAATATTTTCTTAAAAAAAGTAACATTGTAACACACCTTACGTCCATTTTCGACCATTTTCTGAAGGATGTATAAAGAAGACCAGAACATAGACGACATCACATGCCAAATGAGTTAAAAGCTTGACATCCTCAAGTGGGTCCTCAGCCACCTCAAAAGAGAAGATAGAGACAAAAAGGTAGGTCCTGTTCAGCCACTTTCTCAATTGATAAACCTGTTCCTCTCGTCTTTGCCTTCATAACATCTCATTAACACACACAACTCTCCCTCTCTTTTCCTCCCAGTTCTTTGCCATCCAAGAAGATCATACAAGATGGGCAGAGAAAGCATAGAAGAAGGACAACTCTCAAGCCCTCTACTTCCCAAAGAGAAGCATGAAGCATACGCCGGCGTTAGTGGTGGTGGCGGTGAGCAGAGTGAACCCTCTTCCGCCACGGTTGCGGTTGTGCTTACTACTTTGGTTGCTGTCTCCGGTTCCTACGTTTTTGGTTCAGCTGTAAGTTTTCTCACTCTGGAGCTTGGTGTACCATAGTCAGCATGGTCCCCATACGTGCTCTGCTCAGCATATTCCTCGTGGTCCCACGTGCGTGTGACCAGGCAGGAGCAGGAGCAGGAGCACAGTCCAAAATTCATGCATTTTCTAGGAAATGTAGAGTTGTCTAGGACAAGGAAAAATATTACTGAACAATTCTAATAGCATAGTTCAAAATTCATGCCTTTTCTAGGAAGTGTAGAAAATCGAGAAATTCTTATTGATGGATATTGAACTCTGACAGGGAAAAAGATTACTGAACAATTCTACTATCATAGTTCCAAACCATGTAAAGACTATTTTATCTGAAATATTCATAAACAAGGAAATAATACCTTATTCTAGAAAATTATAAAAACTACAAAATTAAAAATAAAAATCTTCGAACAAAGAACATGGTGTCCTATGTCAGCATTGGTTGAATAGAAAATGGAAAATGATTGGGGTTCTGCATCTTTTACGGCAATTGTTTTACAAACTCACGTGGCAATCAATATTTTATGGAAATAAGTGCGCCATGTGACCGCCCACATTTGAGTGGTTGGCCTGGTAAATGTTACTTGGATTGCCACATCAATTTGTAAAGGTAGTAAGTGCTACAAAACATTCCACATTTTAGTGGCTGACATAATAAGTGCCACATGAACTACCATGTTAGTTTGTAAAAGACTTGTAGTAAAAGTTGTAATACCTCTAGCTACACCCATACAAAATTTTTGTATGGAGTTTAGAGATCAAATGTACGTAAGCTTAAGGTTAGCCAATAACTTTATGAAGAAATTTGAGGGAAAGATTTCGTTCAACTGAGTCCAAGGGATGTTGCTCAATATAAATTCCTGAGAGCTTTGGTTGATAATTCAGTCGAAGTTCATTTGATCGAAGAGATGAGGTCCACCAGTACTCATTCTTGAGAGGTTTGGTCGATATTTTGTTCAATCGAGAATGTGATATTTTGTCTCATTCGACCGAACTTAATGTTCGTTCAACCGAGATCGTGGCAGCGTAGTTTTGTAATTTGCTTTTCAAAGCTGCAACTCTACTTTTATTTAAGTCTAATAAGGACGGCTTGGCTGCCAGACTATAGGAATTTTACAAGTTTTTTAATAAGAAACACTAGAGAGAGTTTTCTTCACTTTTCCTACAAATTCCTTGTTTTTTCTTGGTCTTGTGAAAGATTTGTGAGTTGTGTGCTTGTAGATTCAGCTTTCCATTATGCCGCACTGCATCACAACTACTTACTTTCTCTCATTCCTTGATGTGGGACTTAACTCACAATGTGCACTCACAAAAAAATGCATCTAAATATCAGCATATAGATTTTTCAATGGATAGGAGCCAAAGTCTTTTAAACTATCTGAGAGTAAGACTGCACTGAGTATCTCTATGTGCAATGCCTAGTGGTTGGATATGCTGACTACTGACAGAAATGGTGTATAAAACTGATTTTTTTTGCAGATAGGATACTCATCACCTGCCCAGTCTGGAATCATGGAGGAGCTGGGCCTTACCGTGGCAGAGGTGGGTGTAATACTATAAGGTTCTAATTACTCTTGGAAAATGTAATTTAGAGCATTTTCAAGCATTTGAACCATCTTTGCTTGTCTCAATTGATATGTATCCTTGATATTTAGTGAAAATTGTTGTATTTATGCTCCTATTCTCCTTAAATATTATCTCAAGAGCAGGACTTCAGGTAATTTTAGAGTGACCTATCTTCATGAAGAAGTCACTATTTCAGCTCCCTCATATGAAATGTTGTATAACATTTCTTTGTGCAAAATCCGTTTGTTGAATCATTTGTCTATATCCTTTTGCTTGCTTTATGCATTTCTGTGTCTGATGTTCTTGACATTATTTGTTCATAATGCAGTACTCACTTTTCGGTTCAATATTGACAATTGGAGCAATGATAGGTGCAATAGTGAGTGGCAAAATAGCAGATTTCATAGGTAGAAGAGGTGTAAGTATTTCCATCACCGTGGAGTTATATCTAGTCATTTTGTTAAGTGTCAAACTCCGAAAAGATCACAAACTTTTCAATTTTTTGGTTGTTTTGCAAGGCAGGCAATGGGCTTCTCAGAGATATTCTGCCTGGCAGGCTGGCTTACCATAGTATTCTCTAAGGTTTTGAATCCTGTCCCCCTCCCCCCTCCTCTCTCCTCTCTTCATTTGGTTGTCTCCAATTCATGAAGTTATGGTCACTAAGCAGAATGATTAATGCTGACACAGGTGCCCTAATGTAAACAAATGTAGTTAGGTTGTCTTGGATATTCTATGACTGAAGAATAACTCTCTCTCTCTTACATAAAACGGAATATTAGATGATCATAAGTCGTTAGAAACTACCACACTACCAAATTGTTTCAGGAATCAATTTGTACCAAGTAAAGATATTTTCTGAGGATCAGTTCATAATGTTAATATTGTTAAATTATCACTTATTATATAAAAGCTTAAGATGATAGAAATAGATGAATTTAATCATTTAATTTATATTCTAACATCCTTCCTCACATGTGAGCTCAAACTCTTCCTTAATAAGTGAAGCTCAACACGTAGACTATTTAATTGAAAATGAGGGTAAAGGACAGAGAAAAAGTTCGAAATCAGGATCTTTGCTCTAATACCATGTTAAATCGTCACTTGTCTTAAAAGTTTAAACTAATAGGATTGGGTAACTTTAATTATTTAATCCATATTTTAACATTTTCCTCTCACATGTGGACTTAAACTCCATTTTAATAAATAAGACCCAACACGTAAAATATTTAATTGAAAGCAATTAAAAGGAGGGTGAATTGACGGAATTAGGATTTGAACTTAGGACTTTTGACTCAAATACCATGTTAAATCACCACTGTCCCAAAAGCTTAAGCTAATGGGAATAAGTAAATTTAATCATTTAATCAATACTTTAACAAATATTTGGTGTTTATTTAAAGGTCTCTTGGTGGCTTGACCTTGGGAGACTGCTTGTAGGTTGTGGGATGGGACTTCTTTCTTATGTGGTAAGTCCTTGAGTTGCAATTCTAATGGATTATCTTTAATGTTCACAAGAAATTTAATTGCATTCCTGTTTGCAATCAGGTACCTATATATATAGCAGAAATAACACCTAAGAATCTTCGAGGAGGGTTTACAACTGTTCATCAGGTAGAGCAAAATCCTCAAAAAATTTGGAAATCAATGTAAACTCAGCACTCATTCACCTTCTGACTATTGGTTCAACAGTTGATGATATGTTGTGGTGTATCTTTCACATATCTAATTGGAGCTTTTGTGAACTGGCGGGTTTTAGCTCTGATTGGTAATTTTCTCTGCTCTTTTCCTATATTCTTTTCATTCGAAGGTAATTTCATAATTAGGGTGCACTATTTTTCTTTATTTCAGGAACTATTCCATGTCTAGTACAACTTGTTGGTCTAGTTTTCATTCCAGAGTCTCCAAGATGGCTGGTGAGTTGTGCAAAATTTTAGCAAAAAAAATTCTCGTGATGTGCTCTCCAGATATGTCTTTGAATATTCAAAAAACAAAAGCGTTTGAGTGTTATTCATTGCTTCTGATATTATGTTTTTACTCAAGTACATGTTATTGAACAAACATATCTAAATGGTATAAAGTGGCAAATTCAAGCATTGATGACATGCTTAATTGATGATTCTATTTATTTGCAGGCAAAGATTGGTAGAGAAAAAGAGTGTGAAGCTGCTCTACAGCGCCTTAGGGGGGAGAATGCTGATATCTCCCAGGAAGCTGCTGAGATCAGAGTAATTTCTTCACTTCATACGTCAATGAGAGAATAACTCTTTGTTTCCAATTTAACTATCATAATTACAAGCTTCAGCCTAGATTTTAATTTTTCCAACAATTTTGCTTAAAAACAAGCATTGACATGGTTCTCAAATTGTCTTATAGGACTATACAGAAACCCTTCAACGGCTTTCAGAAGCTAGTTTTCTTGACTTATTCCAATGGAAATATGCTCATTCACTCATAGTAAGCTTTCTGAAGTAATTACTATGGCATTTTTATTTTATTTTTGACACTTGTTTGATCCTTTTATGGCTGACATAAAAACGGGTTAGGTTGGAGTTGGCCTGATGGTACTACAACAGTTTGGAGGGGTCAACGGCATCGCATTTTATGCAAGTGCTATATTCATATCAGCTGGTAGGAAAAGGATCGTTTTTTAATGGTACCTAGATTTGACAGGAATCAGAAGAAAATTGAAGTTGATTATAGGAATATGTGGTCTATGCAGGGTTTTCTGGTCGTCTTGGGACTCTAGCAATGGTTGCTGTTCAGGTTTTTGAATCTCTTAGTGTAATTCCAGCTTATGCTTCTGCTTAATGTTCTTTAAGATGATGTTGATAGTCCTCTACAGATTCCAATGACGGCATTGGGTGTACTTTTGATGGATAAATCTGGACGCCGACCGCTTTTACTGGTAAGAAGGTTGGTAAGTCTAATTCTTTATGCAGTTGAATGAAAACCAATTCTGAAGCTCACTAATCTTCTCAGGTTTCTGCGGCCGGAACATGCTTAGGTTGCTTTTTTGTAGGGTTGTCCTACTTCTTCCAGGTTTTCTAGAACAAATGTCTCTTTGAATTCTTTTTCATCAATTGAATAGAGCGTTTCTTGTAAGAGTAATGCTTCAATTGTGTAGGACCTTCAAAAATGGACGCAGATCGCTCCAATTTTAGCACTTGTTGGTGTACTGGTAATGCAATTATCCCAAACACAGTTTCTGGTTTTTGATAATATATACTAAAGAAAAAAACAGAGTGGAAAATTTTTGTTTTGCTCGTCTCCAAATTTGGTTAATTGTCTTCGTATTTCTTCAACTGTGGAAGTCCTATGATTTTTAATGCTCCAAATGAATACTTGTTTAGTCTAATTACCAGTGGCATTTATGAAATACTTTTTTCTCTTTTGAAGTGTGAAAATTGCCCTCAAAAGAATCAGTACCCTTCTTGCATAAATCTGTTCATTTTTTTAATCTGATTTTGGCCATCCATCACCCTTCCTCATCTACATTTGCATACTGTCTTTTAGAAGGTGATGTGCCACTATTCACACGTTGCCATACACTAGGTGACGTGTGAATAGTGCAAAACGGCACCTTTTAGAAGGTGCAGTGTACTGTTCAAGCGGCACCTTCTAAAAGGTGCTGTTTTGCTGAAAATGGTGCCAAAGAGTGTCATTTTCACTGTTCAAACGACATTAGCTCATTTTCTAGTCTATGCACTTTTTGCCATTTTGAGAAAGTCACTATTTAAACGTCACTAACCATATAATGACCTTTTTTGGGCCAAAAACGTCATTATATGTGAGTCACAAAACTCCTGAATTTTTGTAGTGTTAACATCTCATACTAGTTGTTGTTTTGAGCCAAGTTCTTGGAGATTTGAAGATTGATTTAGCTGAATTCTGTGTGAAGTGCGAAAATTGCCCTCAAAGGAATCAGTACCCTTCTTGCATAAATCTGTGCTTTTTTTTTTTAAAAAAAAAAAATCTAATTTTGGCCATCCATCACCCTTCCTCATCTACATTTGCATATTTTGAGCCAAGTTATTGGAGATTTGAAGATTGATTTAGCTGAATTCTGTGTCAATCTGTTTGGTTCTGCAATCAGGTATACACAGGATCCTTCTCATTAGGCATGGGAGGAATTCCATGGGTTATAATGTCAGAGGTTTGTTAACCTTATTACACCTCAAAATTCATCCTTTATGACCAAATAGTTGAAATTAAGGCCTATAGTTGACTGAAAAGGAGTGATTTCTTTCTCAGATATTTCCCATAAATATGAAGGGCTCGGCCGGCAGCCTTGTGACATTGGTTAGCTGGTTAGGTTCTTGGATTATCTCATATGCTTTCAACTTCCTAATGGATTGGAGCTCAGCAGGTAATGCTTGATCACTCTCTCTCCCTCTACAGAGTTGTTATTTTGGGTAGGAACTACAATATTATCACTTCTTTTTTTTTTTTTTTTTTAACATTTATTTTATGTTTTAATTTTTGTGTCAGGAACATTCTTCATATTCTCAAGCATATGTGGCTTGACTGTCCTGTTCGTAGCAAAGTTGGTGCCAGAGACTAAGGGGAGAACACTAGAAGAAATTCAAGCTTCGATGAATCCATTTTCAGCAAAATGATGAATTTGGCATGTACCACAATCACAAAATCTGTGTGCTTAGATTAATCAAATGATTGGAATATGTGGGATTAAATCGATGGCTTCGAGGGGTCGGACCTCAAATCGATCGAGTATTTTCCTTGATAAATTATCCTTTTATAAAGAGGATTTCAGCTTATTTTGGGAATACAATTATTATAGAATCAGCTGCTAATAAGATGATTGCAATTCTGCAACTATTTAAGAATAATTCCTTCCTATGAATACAAATACTGCAATAATATGCAATTATTATGATTATAGGATATATTAGGAAAATGCCATGGGAATATTGAATTAGGATCCCTACAATTTTAAGGAAATATTAGATTCTTAAATCACATAATTCATAACATGCCACATTTTTCAAGTGTTTCGATGCCTAAAAATTGCCTAATAATTATGTAATTTGAGTAAAAAATTGTAGGAGATCGATCCTGATACGACCAGAATAGCACGTAACAGGCTATTCTAGCTCTTCCTTATTCTTGAATAGGAATGGTTGGGTACTATATTTATAGAAGCTAAATTGAATGCTGAAATGTCAAGTTATGGATATCATACAAACATATGCTTTATAAATTACACCACCAAACATAACAACCTAATATTATGAGAAAGCATTCTTAATATTCAACAACTTTGTATATGAGAGAAATTCGAGAGGTATGCAAGTGTTAGGCTTGGGTCCACATACCTAATAGTTAGGCTTAAACACGTCCAACGAGTAGCCTACCAAATTAGTCTAATATATTGTTGATACAATATTATGCGTTGCTTTAATTATTTACTACAAATTGTAATCTTCCTAAAGAAAACCTTCACACTAATGGTGTTAGTTGCAGTGCTGCAAGCTAGCCTTCAACAACTGTACGTGCTATTATTGTTCAGCACCTTAATTGATTGCCGTTTTGTCATATTTACCTTAACAAATTGTTAAATCATCTGGAAAAGAAAACGAGACATTTTATTAATCTTAGACCAGCAGTGCCCTATCCGCTACACCAAACTGTAGGGGAGGGGGCCATCCATATATGATGATGTAAACTCTTGGAAGAAAAAAAGGAACAAGCAAATAAATTGCTTTAGCTTATCAACTAGCATATGTATATATATATGTCATTGTGTTTCGTAATGCATAGAAATTAAGCCAAAGTAGGAGTCCCTGACGCCATCCCTCTGAAAAAAGCCCCTTGACACCACATGGTTGACATGTTCATGCTTAGGCACATTCCATCCAATCTCCAGTTCTCCTAATTTCCTATAAATTAAGGATGAACGAACACAAACCCAATAATCCATATAATTCTCTCTTTCTTTCTTTCTTTCCATGCATGGCTGAACCAATATCTCCTCCACAGCCGCCGCCGAACCGCAGCTTGGACCATCCTGTCCACAAGACCCTAGCAAGTGTGGCCAACCTTGCTAACCTTCTCCCCACCGGCTCTGTCCTTGCGTTTCAAGCACTCACCCCTTCATTCTCCAACAATGGCTCCTGCCAACTTCCCAACAAGTGCCTCACAGCATGCACCATTGCATTTTGCGCCATCTTTTGTTTGCTATCCTCATTTACTGACAGCTTCACCGACAAGGATGGAAAGCTCTACTATGGCATCGCCACATTGAATGGCCTCTACATCTTTAACTACAATTATGGTGATGATGATGTTAAGGAATTAGACAAGTTCAAATTCAAACTCAGCTTGGTTGATTTTGTTCATGCCTTTGTGTCGCCTTTGGTGTTCATGGTTTTTGCTGCTACCAACTCCAATGTGCAGAGCTGTTTCTTTCCTGAAGCAGGAGCTAATGAGAGTGCACTGATGATGAATTTGCCATTAGGAGCCGGGTTATTCTCCAGCCTTCTCTTCACACTTTTTCCAACTAGACGCAGAGGCATAGGAATATAGGATATACAACCTTATGAGTTGTGACCACCCCTCATAGTCATAGTGATGATATATTTGAGACTTTTATGGATATATATAAGAAAATAATTGGAACCAATTAAGTGTGATTTATATATATATATATACAAGATGTGAGATATGTTTCCATAATTCTAGAAAATTATATATCTTTTTTATTTTTTTTTTATTTTATATATATAGAATAAAAAATATTCACTATTGACTTGTCTTGTATGGCAAGATCAAGATTGAATTTAATTTGCATGTGTGCATGATTCCCTTTCCTTTGATGATGAGATGATTGTGTTTTCCTTTGTCGTGAGTTAACTTGAGCTTGCATTTTTATTGTTGACTTACACTTCCCCTTAAGCGAATGAAAAAAATGAACTACCTTAAGCTTGTCACAGAGCATGATAAATCAAGAAGAGGAAAGAGTCGGTGAAAATGTTCGCAGCCCGACTGCCATACTGATATATCAAGCCGAGAAATAATTTGTGTCAATAATTTACTCATATTTTTCTCATATTCTCTTACAACTTCAATAGATCAACTATTAGATTTGTGAGGTTCACCATTGATTTATGTGAGGTCCACATAAGTCAACAAATATAATAATTGATTTATAAAATAAAATGAAAAAAAACAAATATGACAAAAATATTGACACCAATCATTTTTCTATCAAGCCACATGGTCTGTTGTACTGATATATTGAGTCAACAGGTCCTTGTTTACCACTTTTTCTCTTAGAAAGTACTCAATCAATCTCAACATGGTTAGTGCGGATATGAAATACTAGATTGGAAGCCAATGCCAATGCACTAGTGTTGTCACACCACAAAATTGGTGGTGTGTCAAAATATAAAGGAATCTAAAGATCTTTGAGAAGCATATGAATCGAAAATAAATTTGTGATGGTGATTGCCATGGCTCAATATTCAGCCTCAGTGTTCAACCACTATACTACTTCTACCTCCTTTGCACTTCATGAAACTAAGCAAGAGTTGAACAATACTCCAAAACTAGTAGTTAATCAGCAATCATCTGGATTTTCTGCCCAATCTGAATCACAGTAGGTTTGAAGATGAGTGGACCTTTGGTGTAATACAATGATCAATCATTCCCTTTAAGTATTTGAGTACGGTTGTGCATGAGACTCTTTTGAAAACGGTTGCTAGTACTTTAGGAGACTTAAGTATATTTTCCCCAAATGAAAAATTAAAATTATTAAAAAAAAATGAAAAAAAATACCAAAAATTAATGATGGCCCTTTTCATCAAGTCATATTTTAATAACGTCAAGGGAATTTTGGAAAGAAAATGCAAAAATGTTTTATTTGACTCGCAATGATAGTATAAAAGCTCTAATACACTTTTTTAAAAAAATTTAGAGGCATAAATAAAAATATAGTGATAGTTTAGAGAACTAATTAAAGTATATTTCCTCCAAAAGAAAACTAAAAGTTATGATCATCAAGCCAATTTTGGCACTATTTGGAATTGTATGCCTCACTCCATTGGCAGGCTTAACTATATATGACAATATATATGGAGGATCAATTCTTTCCATGTTGTGTTATTTTCTTGCTGGGCTGATATATTCTGAAATTCCAAGAAATCTGAAGAACAATTATTTGATGGGTTTGGTGATTTAAATGATGAAAACATGCTTTTTCGTTTAGAATATGATTCCAGTGCACAACCAGGGACTTTGTTACTGACACATGTTCTCAGTGTCGTTGTTCAACACTGTAATTGTTTATCTTTTCTTTTTCTTTTTTTCTTTTTTTAATTGGTAAGATTTGTACCTGAATTTTTACCACTTAATGCTATACTTTTAAAACATAAACTAATGCAGTCAAAAAAGACACGAAAAAAAAAAAAAAAAACCATAATAGATATAATATTCCATCTTAATGGGCATCTTAATTGATGTTTGTATCGATATCACTGTGTCTTGACATAACCATTTGACAGGAGCAAATAAATTGCTTTTCTTGATGCTCACGGCAAAACAATTGGGCCATTGAAGCACTTTCTAAACTGCACATGATTGAAAAAGAACAAAAAAACTTAATTTAATTTCTTAAATTTTCATCACTTTTGTAATTACTCCCTTAAATTTTAAAAACTCTAAATTTAGTGTATCAAACTTTAAAAAATTTGTAATATCACCCCACACATTAGTGTTTGAGGTTAAATCATACCAAAAAAAATGAAGGTGAAATGACATTTATACCCCTATATAATTTATAAAAATACAACATTATCTTAATTAAATAATAATAATAATTTTTTTAAAAATAGATATTTTGAGAATTTTCAAGGCCTTTTAGGATTTAAAAGAAAATTGTAACGGATGGATGCATGAGATTGTAAACTTTTAAAAGTTTGATACATTGAATTGAAAGTTTCTAAACTTTAGGGCATCCATTGCAAAATGGATGAAAATTGAGAGATTAAGCAAAATTTCTCAAATAATAATAATAATAATAATGCATGGTCACTCCCATTAATTAACTCTCTCTTTCTCAACCTCTTAGTTGCCTATAAATCGTGCTCTCACATTCATGAACATCAACACAAAACTCAGCCTCTCCCTCTCTTCATGGCTAATTCATATTCTATTCAAGTTGATCAACCAAATCCATCTATGCCTCTTCTACAAAGCCAGCAGGATCATGTTAACCATCAAGCCTCCATGGCTGAATCGTCTATGGTACATCCAAGCACACCACCACCACCAAACCCTTTGATGAATAATATTGATCAATCTTTGCCGCAATCAAACCCACCATTAATGGTGGCACCATCAACGAACCCTGCAGGCTCAGTTCATCATCCCACCACGGCTGAACCAACCTATTACATACTAACGAACCCACCTATACCATTCCCATACATTAATGGCCCCAGCGCCAGCGCCAGCGGCCCCAGCCTCACTTGTGATCTAACTTTGGCTCAACCGCCCAATCCACCACCAAACCACGACCCAGCCGACAATGTGGTTCAACAACAAATACAGCAACGAATCTTTATAATGGCTGACCAACCACCACCAATGAACCCCATGATTGGAGCGCCGCCGCCGCTGCCGCCAAGGGAGTACTCAAACCACGATCCACAAGAAACCCAACAAACCCCATCAAAATCTCAAACCACATGTCAAGATTTGATTTTCTTTTTGGTCTCTTGTACTATTAAATCTTTTTTACATGCCATGAGGTATACACGTAATTGATTCGTGATCATTTTCATATATGATGTAGACCGGAAAGCTAAGGATTCATGATGATGTAGGGGAAAATTCCCATCTTACAAGGTCTACTAAAAAGGTCATATCTAGAGTTTTAGACCTCAAATTGGAGCAACCCTTGCAGCGTTGGAAAACTAACTCAAAGATCTACAAAGTCATGTTTCACGAGAGTTTGCTAATTCTGATATTTACTAGGTCAAAAAGAGCCTCCATTCGTAAGCCGTCCGAACGGCTCTATGTTATTTTCTGATTTTCATTGTTTTCTTTACTTTCAATTATTTGGCTGACCTTCTGAACGGGGGTATGTCTGTCCAGATGGACATTGTAGATTTGTTAAAACCGACTTTACTTCGTATTATTATTATGTTTAGAGTTTGGGGGCATATAAATACATGTTTTATAAACCTTAGAACGTAGTTGTTGATTATATATGAGTTTTGTTCAATAAGAAGTTTGTTCAATAAGAAGCCTCAGAGTTGAGTATTCTTCTATTTTTCTTCAAAACCAAAACCTAGAGAGTATCTAGCGTTTTAGAGAAGATTTCTTAGATCCTTTGATAGAATCAAGATTTAGAAATACCTATCCGTTCTTTATTGTTGTTATTTACTACAACCCACTAAGTCACGCTGCATCAATATTTGTTATCATATATTTCACCATGCTTACATGGTTTGCAAGAAAATGAATTTAAAGAAACTTTTTTAAGGAAAGTATGAGAAATTAAATGGAAAGACCAGTTTTATGATGAATGAAATTGAAATTACAAAATGTTTTATCTCGACCCAATGTTGAGCGGGGTTTGGGGGCAAGTTCATATATGTTATCATATATTTCACCATGCATTACATGGTTTTCAAGAAAATGAATTTAAAGAAATTTATGAAGGAAAGTGTGAGAAATTAAATGGAAAGACTAGTTTTATGATGAAGGAAATTGAAATTATGAAAATGTTTTATTCCAACCTAATGTTGAGCGGGGTTTTGCGGGGAGAGAGGATATGCTCAATGACTCAATTTAGAGTACTAACAGTAACTTCTCTTTGATTTTTCCTAAGTTTAGGGTACAAAGATACTTTTTGTTTCCCTATGAAAATATATTGCACAATAGCTTCCATTATACCATTAAAATATAATTTCTTTACAAAATACAAGTTCCTTGCCTACTCTCACTTTTTTTTTTTTTTTTTTTTTTTTTCACAAAATCCCAACACAATCCTCAATTAAAAACAAAAAGATGAAAGAAGAAAGAGGAAAGATAAATGTTTACATTAAAATAATGTATACACATTGGAAAACACGGTAGCAACCCTTGAGGGTTGGTTAAATGTAGGGAATCTGATGTGAGTAAGTTTTTGTAGTTTTTTTTTTTTTTTTTTTGAAATGTTCCCTAAACATAAAGAAGTGAATGGCATATAAGGTATCTGCCGTTTTACAGCATTCTTAGCAGCTTTCTTGTCATTTTCCTTAAATTTAAGGATAAAAAACTATTTTTTACTTCCCTATCTGCAATAGCTTCCCTTTATCATTCTCTATACTAATTAAATATCATTTCTTTACTTTTCATTCTTTATTTACCTTATTTCTCTATTTTTTTTAATGATTCAGGAGAGAAAATAATTTTTTTTAATTATTTTTTATTTTTTAAATTTAAATTTTTTTATTTTAATAAGCACAAGGATTGTTACAGTGCAAGCCTATACATTGGGTTGCACTGTAGCAATCATAATGTTTAGAAGTGATATATGGACTCTACTATGGGTGGATTTTTGTGATTTTTTTGACATTTTTTTGAAACTTAGGGAAAGGAATCACATATAAGGGAGCTGCTGTGAATGCGAAGGGTAAATAAGACTAGCAAACCTAGTGCTAGATGCCTAGAAGGAGGCAGTAACTAGCAAACCTAGTATTAAGTGTAGGGGTGTAAACGAACCAAGCCTGAGCGAGCTTCCCTTGTTTGGGCTCGACTCGTTTAAATTTCACTTGAGCTCAAGCCAAAAAAATCGAGCTCGAACTCGAGCTCATAATAAGTCGAGCCGAGCCAAGCCAGCTTGCAAGCTGGCTCTTATACTTAATGTTTTTTATTTTTATTTTTTTATTTATATAAATTTAAACTTCAAGTACTCTTAAACTGCTCAAGAAGCCAGCTTGTATATGAACTAGGGCCGGCAATTTGGACACGACCCGCGAATCCGACACGAACACGACACGAAGTTAGCAGGTAATGGGTTTGGGCTTATCGGGTTCGGGTCTTATTGTCGAATAATACCGTTAAGAACTTGGGATGATAAGTATTAGATGTCGCGAATTGAAACCCGTGATGCGAATTATTGGCGGTCACCGTTAACTACCCGAATTACGGCAGTGCGGCGGGTCTGCAGGTGACAGCCCGGACCGGATTCAACATTTATTTTTTTTTTTAAGAAAAAAAAGAAGAAAGGTAAAAACTAAAAAGTAAAAACCCCAACTCAACTACTCAAGGCCCAAGCTGCCAAGCATAAGCGGCAAGCCCAACCCGGTTCAAAACTTAGAAGTTAGAACTATGAACTATGAAGTGAGAAGTGAGAAGTGAGATAATTAGTGATTCAGTGAATAAAAAACTAACAAGTAACAAGTGAAAGTGAAACCCTAAACAGCTAAACACTTCTAACTTCTTCTCCAGTTCTCTGTTCTCCCTCTCAGACACTCACGCTGTCACGCAGCCGCTCAATCGCTCACCCTCAAGGTCACGACTCATGGCCTCACGACAGTCACGAGCCCACTACGGTACTACCCCACCAATCGCCAGCCGCCAGCCGCCACCCCCCCCACCGGCGACGCCTCTCTCTCCCCTCTCCCACTCCCTCTCGGCTCCCCTGCATCCACCAGCTCCAAACCGGCGACCGGAGTCACCATTCACCGGGCTGTCTCTCCTCTCTCCCTCTCCCTCCCTCCAGTATGGCGGTATGTCTCTAATAGACTAATTCTCTCTATGTCTTGCTTTGATTTTATTATTATTACTATTTTTTTTAGATTTTACTGATTGTTATTTTTTTTTTCATTTTGTGTGTGTACTGATAATGTATGAATGTATGATTTTTAGATTTTTCTGGTTGTAAATACTCATAATGTATGATTTGTAATTCGGTTATGAGGTTTTTGAAGATTTTTTCACACCTTCATGATCTCCATCTTGCACGCACATACATGGAAAGAATAGATAGAGAAGAGATATGGATTTCCATCCTTTTTTCTGCAGAGAAATATAGTACAAAGAATCGTAGATTTGATTTTAAAGAGGCGAAATACATAGTAAGGCAAAAATCAATTGTTTCAAAAAGTTGGAGAGATGCACTGATGCAGGCATGCAGTTGGATTTTCGTAGATATATATATTTCAACTATTTTTTGGGTGTTCATGTCATCTCTGTTTCTATGCTTCTCTCTGACAAAGAGTTTTTTTTTTCATTATAATTTTATTACTACTACTTCTCAGTACCAAACACATTCGTGTACCAAAATTTGTGTCGGTTACTGGGTCTCTGTGCATTTCTGCTAGAGTAGTAGAAACTGATTTTTGTGATTGTTATTTGTTGTTCCCTGTGCCTGTGTGTGTGGTGATTGCTGTTGGGTTTTATGTTTTGTAAAATAGTCCCTACTTTAAGATTGTTTTGGAAATGGATTTTGAGTTTCTGTCTTTTGGGTTTCAAGAATCCTTTTGCAAGTTTGGCTCTGCTGTTACTTTTCGAGGAAGTCACTTGGGTGCAATTTTTTCTAGTTTGCTTAAGTAATTATAGCTCCTTTTTCTTTCCAGATAAGAGATATGTATGCTTTTGAAATACCTGTCCATATTTTGTTATGTGTGTAGAGGACTAATGAAGAAATTGTTCAAGATGCATTCGAGTCATTCGAAATTGACGAAGATGTTGTTGAAGTAAATTCACTAGGAGATGACTCGGTTTCTATGGGGAATAAGAAAAAGGGAAAGAAGCGTAGGAAGACCTCAGATGTTTGGCAATATTATGACATCGTTCCTAATACTGATCCAAATGACCCAGAGGTATGGGCAAAATGCAAGACGTGTGCTAATATGTATAGGGCTCGAAGTTCATATGGAACTGGAAATTTAATAAAGCATAGTAAAACTTGCGGGGGGAGAAGCAGTCGTGATGTTGGGCAAATGCTTTTAGCTGGAAAAGCAGGATCTCTGGGGGTAAGTGACTCTAAATTTGATCCTAAAAAATTTAGAGAATTGTTGGTTGCGGCGGTTGTTAAGCATGATTTGCCATTTTCTTTTGTTGAATATGATGGTATAAGAGCAGTACATCAATATTTGCGTCCTGATGTACCTTTTATCTCCAGAAATACTGGTAAAGCTGATTTGGTTAAAATGTATTTGAGGGAGAAACAAAGGGTTAAATCTATGTTGAATGATTGTCCTGGGAGGATTTGTTTAACATCTGATTTGTGGACGTCTTTGGCAACTAATGGGTATATCTGTCTTACTGCACATTTTATTAACAAAGACTGGGTCTTAACCAAGAGGGTGTTAAATTTTTCATTTATGCCCCCACCACACAATGGTATCTCTTTGTCTGATGTTATATATAACTTGCTACAAGAGTGGGGGATTGAGAACAAGATTTTCAGTATAACATTGGATAATGCTTCTTCTAATGATAGTTGTGTTGGGTTCTTAAAAGAGAAATTGAACATGAAAAAAGCCCTTCCTTGTGATGGTGATTTCTTTCATATGCGTTGTTGTGCTCACATTCTGAATTTGATAGTGCAAGATGGATTGAAAGAGATCAATGATGCTATCCAAAAGGTTCGAGATAGTGTCAAGTATGTTAGGGGATCACAAGTGCGGAAGCAAAGTTTTCTTCAAGCAGTGAATCAAATGTCATTGGACAGTCATAAAGGGTTAAAACAAGATGTGCCAACTAGATGGAATTCTACATATTTGATGCTTGAGAGTGCAGTTCACTATAGGCGTGCTTTTAGTTATTTGGAGATGACTGATAGGAACTATAAGCATTGTCCTACTGTAGTTGAGTGGGAAAAGGTTGATAATATCAAAAGCTTCTTAGCTTGCTTTTACCAAGCTACATGTGCTTTTTCTGGTACTAAGTATCCCACTGCCAATTTATATTTTCCTGTGATTGCCATGATTTATGTGAGCTTGAAGGAAGACGTTGTGAGTGAAGATGAGCATAAGAGTTTAATGGCAATTCAAATGCTCTCTAAATTTGAGAAGTATTGGTTGGACTTCAGTGAAGTGTTGGCTGTTGCAGTTATCTTAGATCCTCGTTACAAGCTTCATCTTGTAAATTATTACTATACGAAGATCTATGGAGTTATGAATTCTCTACAGTATGTGAATGTTAGTAATAAAGTAAAGAGCCTTTTTATGGAGTATAGTGCTTCTTCTATACCTTCAAGTTCAAGCTCCATAACTGTTCAACAGCCCCAAGTAACTCGAGCAACACTACCTTGGGAACAGGTAAATAATATTATAATATCATTGATTTCTTATCTTTTTAGTAACTTAGTATATAATCTTTTTAGTAATTTAGTAACTTAGAATATAATCTTTTTAGTAATTTAGTAACTTAGTATATACTCTTTTTAGTAATTTAGTAACTTAGTAACTTGGTATATAATCTTTTTAGTAATTTAGTAACTTAGTATATAATCTTTTTAATACTCTTAATTATTTATGTTTATATTCTCTCTTTTTCATGTAGGAATATTTGGCATTTGGTGGAGTTGATGTTAATTCACAAAAGAGTCAATTGGAAATTTATTTGGAGGAGCCTAGGTCTGTAGCTGTGAATGATTCATTTGACATCCTTTCATTTTGGAAAGGAAATGAATTTCGATATCCTGAAGTAGCTGCAATGGCTCGTGATGTTTTGAGTATTCCTGTTTCCACGGTTGCTTCAGAATCCACTTTTAGTATTGGTGGACGTGTGATTGATCAAAATAGGAGCTCACTCAAGCCTGATATTGTTGAAGCATTAATTTGCAGTAGAGATTGGTTGTATGGAGAACAAGGTAATATTATTTATTTGTATATTTAATTTATTCATTTACTTGTATTATTTTTTTTAACTACACTATAATAATACTAATTGCTCTTCTTTTTTTTTTTTCTTTTTTTTTTTTGATATAGCACAAATGAAGTTGGATAGCATAGAAGAGGAAATTTTGACAACTGATGTTAGTTCTTGTGACATTCCAAATTCTTCTGGAGCACAATCTGCTAATCTTTCTTAAAATATTAACCTTATTTAGTTCATATTTTGTAATGACTCTAATGATGATGGTTCATAGTCATTGAAACTTTATTTAGTTATTTTGTTTAGAATCTAATGATGATGAACTATGTTAACTATTGTCTATATGTAAAGGAACTTGTAATTTGTAAAAGTTCAGTAGTATAATAGTTTGATGGAACTGTAATGACTAATGGGTTTTGTTAGGATTTCTAGTGGGAGCAGCACTTTTAATTTTCATTACTGATGTTTGTTAAGAATGCTTAAAGTTCTGAAATTATTTGAGTATTTGTTTGAACTTTGGAGCTTATTTGGTCTTGATGTGTTTTGGGTGGACTTTGGAGCTTCTTCTTGTCCTTGCTATTATGCAGCTACAGAAATCAATACCTCTCACTATAGTCTAATATATTCTGCCAGGATTTTGGAAGGAAGGATTTTAGTGTGAGTTGGTCATGTACATAGTTTTTACAATGGCTTCACATGTATGGCATCTTTGGCTTTAGAGACTAGCAAAAGTGTATGTTATGATATGATGACAGGGTTCTGCACCACAAAGTTGTAAATTGTGCAAGAATAATTTATGCTGGCACTTGGCAGTGAAAGTGAATGTTACATTTTCCTTTTTTTTTTCTTTTCTTTTCTTTTTCCTTTTTTTTTTTTAATTTCAGGGGAGAATTTATTAAAGAAAAAGGAAGAAAATTTTTGCAGTAATTTTGTTTTACATTAATATAACAAAAACACTTAAAATCTTAGAAAAGGGAGATGGAAAGAATGCCTAAGGGTCCATGCTTCTTAGTTCTCTATATTTTGCCATTTTGGTCCTTCCTGGTTCTTGTACATTTTTAATTTTTTTTCCATTTAATTTTCAATTCTATTTAATTCCTTTAAGATCTAAATCATCTAATGCTCAACAAAAGAGAAGAATGTTGAATCGTTGATTGCCCAAATGGCTTTTCAGCCTTTTCTACATATTTTTCCAGGTCGGGTCGGGTCGGTTCGGGTCAGATTACCTGTTTGATGCCTGGGTCGGGTCGAGTCGGGTCGTGTCGTAACGGGTCGTGTTTACCCGGTTTTACCCGGTAATGTTAAACGGGTCGTGTCGGGTTACCCGGGTATTTTTCGTGTTATAATCGTGTCAGACCCGTTAACCCGATTAGTTAAACGGGTCGTGTTCGTGTCTTGGGTAATCGGGTCGCGGGTCTTAGCGGGTCGTAATCGGGTCTACCCGATTACCCGAATTGCCACCCCTAATATGAACATTTGCTTAGCCTGACTAGCAGAATATGGAGCCTGAGTCAATACAGTAAGGCACTTGGTTTCGAAGAGAGAAGATATGCATCATTTTATAGATAAACAAGCTTGGGGATTAGTGTTTTCTTAGCAATGTAGGACAAGTTAACATTGTTGTATTTAGACTGCAGTGAGACAACACCCCCTACAAAATAATATTTTTTTCAATGTCTCTCTCTCTCAATCTTCCTCACCAGTCACAACGCATCTTCCACCTCAACTCTCATTTCCCAATCTCTCACTCTCACTCACCAAATTTTTGTTAAAAATATTAAATACATATATTTGTTATATATATGTGTATATAATATATAAATTAATTAAAATAAGTTATACAGTATATTTGTTATTATTGTGTAATATTGACTATATATTGTTAGTTATTTAATAAAAAATATACGAGTTGAGCCTAGTAAGTGAGTCAAGCCTTATACGAGGTTGCTCACGAGCCTAATCTAGTCGAGCCGAGCTTGTTTCGTTTAATATTCGAGCTAGAATTTGTGTTCACAAAGCGCCTCATTTAATAATCGAGTCGAGCTTATACGAACCAATCCTGAGTTCACTCACGAACACCCCTAATTAAGTGGGGGCAATACGCTTAATAAACTTAGTGTTAAGAGGAGGCAATACAACTAACAAATCCAATGTTAATTGAGGACTATACACTTAATAAACTTAGTGCTAGAAGGAAAGTGTGAGATTGATTTTCATTATTATGCAACTATATGCTTAATGTTGCATATTTTGATTTTCATTATTATCTTATCCCAATTGTATTTCATGTAGATAACGATGTTAGCATAAGGTGTTCTGATAAGAAAAGAGAAAGAGATATGTTTATTTTCTATTATAAGAGATGGATAAATTCAATAATAAATTTATGAAAAAGATGAAAAGAGATGTACAAAAATGGGTGTAGAACACTTTCTCTTCTTGTTGTTATCGTGTACTGTTGGATGATCTTAGACTTCTCTCAACCCCAAAGCTAGTTCAAGAGGTGAGGCTTTCCCTCACACTTATAAATTGACCACCAGCCTCTTCCACAACTTATGTGGAATAACCCCAACAATCTCCTCCTTACACATTAGGCCC
>NC_081542.1:6088564-6153759 GCF_901000735.1 Corylus avellana | reverse complement strand
TTCATGATCTCCATCTTGCACGCACATACATGGAAAGAATAGATAGAGAAAAGATATGGATTTCCATCCTTTTTGCTGCAGAGAAATATAGTACAAAGAATCGTAGATTTGATTTTAAAGAGGCGAAATACATAGTAAGGCAAAAATCAATTGTTTCAAAAAGTTGGAGAGATGCACTGATGCAGGCATGCAGCTGGATTTTCGCAGATATATATATATTTCAACTATTTTTTGGGTGTTCATGTCATCTCTGTTTCTATGCTTCTCTCTGACAAAGAGTTTTTTTTTTCATTATAATTTTATTACTACTACTTCTCAGTACCAAACACATTCGTGTACCAAAATTTGTGTCGGTTACTGGGTCTCTGTGCATTTCTGCTAGAGTAGTAGAAACTGATTTTTGTGATTGTTATTTGTTGTTCCCTGTGCCTGTGTGTGTGGTGATTGCTGTTGGGTTTTATGTTTTGTAAAATAGTCCCTACTTTAAGATTGTTTTGGAAATGGATTTTGAGTTTCTGTCTTTTGGGTTTCAAGAATCCTTTTGCAAGTTTGGCTCTGCTGTTACTTTTCGAGGAAGTCACTTGGGTGCAATTTTTTCTAGTTTGCTTAAGTAATTATAGCTCCTTTTTCTTTCCAGATAAGAGATATGTATGCTTTTGAAATACCTGTCCATATTTTGTTATGTGTGTAGAGGACTAATGAAGAAATTGTTCAAGATGCATTCGAGTCATTCGAAATTGACGAAGATGTTGTTGAAGTAAATTCACTAGGAGATGACTCGGTTTCTATGGGGAATAAGAAAAAGGGAAAGAAGCGTAGGAAGACCTCAGATGTTTGGCAATATTATGACATCGTTCCTAATACTGATCCAAATGACCCAGAGGTATGGGCAAAATGCAAGACGTGTGCTAATATGTATAGGGCTCGAAGTTCATATTGAACTGGAAATTTAATAAAGCATAGTAAAACTTGCGGGGGGAGAAGCAGTCGTGATGTTGGGCAAATGCTTTTAGCTGGAAAAGCAGGATCTCTGGGGGTAAGTGACTCTAAATTTGATCCTAAAAAATTTAGAGAATTGTTGGTTGCGGCGGTTGTTAAGCATGATTTGCCATTTTCTTTTGTTGAATATGATGGTATAAGAGCAGTACATCAATATTTGCGTCCTGATGTACCTTTTATCTCCAGAAATACTGGTAAAGCTGATTTGGTTAAAATGTATTTGAGGGAGAAACAAAGGGTTAAATCTATGTTGAATGATTGTCCTGGGAGGATTTGTTTAACATCTGATTTGTGGACGTCTTTGGCAACTGATGGGTATATCTGTCTTACTGCACATTTTATTAACAAAGACTGGGTCTTAACCAAGAGGGTGTTAAATTTTTCATTTATGCCCCCACCACACAATGGTATCTCTTTGTCTGATGTTATATATAACTTGCTACAAGAGTGGGGGATTGAGAACAAGATTTTCAGTATAACATTGGATAATGCTTCTTCAAATGATAGTTGTGTTGGGTTCTTAAAAGATAAATTGAACATGAAAAAAGCCCTTCCTTGTGATGGTGATTTCTTTCATATGCGTTGTTGTGCTCACATTTTGAATTTGATAGTACAGGATGGATTGAAAGAGATCAATGATGCTATCCAAAAGGTTCGAGATAGCGTCAAGTATGTTAGGGGATCACAAGTGCGGAAGCAAAGTTTTCTTCAAGCAGTGAATCAAATGTCATTGGACAGTCATAAAGGGTTAAAACAAGATGTGCCAACTAGATGGAATTCTACATATTTGATGCTTGAGAGTGCAGTTCACTATAGGCGTGCTTTTAGTTATTTGGAGATGACTGATAGGAACTATAAGCATTGTCCTACTGTAGTTGAGTGGGAAAAGGTTGATAATATCAAAAGCTTCTTAGCTTGCTTTTACCAAGCTACATGTGCTTTTTCTGGTACTAAGTATCCCACTGCCAATTTATATTTTCCTGTGATTGCCATGATTTATGTGAGCTTGAAGGAAGACGTTGTGAGTGAAGATGAGCATAAGAGTTTAATGGCAATTCAAATGCTCTCTAAATTTGAGAAGTATTGGTTGGACTTCAGTGAAGTGTTGGCTGTTGCAGTTATCTTAGATCCTCGTTACAAGCTTCATCTTGTAAATTATTACTATACGAAGATCTATGGAGTTATGAATTCTCTACAGTATGTGAATGTTAGTAATAAAGTAAAGAGCCTTTTTATGGAGTATAGTGCTTCTTCTATACCTTCAAGTTCAAGCTCCATAACTGTTCAACAGCCCCAAGTAACTCGAGCAACACTACCTTGGGAACAGGTAAATAATATTATAATATCATTGATTTCTTATCTTTTTAGTAACTTAGTATATAATCTTTTTAGTAATTTAGTAACTTAGAATATAATCTTTTTAGTAATTTAGTAACTTAGTATATACTCTTTTTAGTAATTTAGTAACTTAGTAACTTGGTATATAATCTTTTTAGTAATTTAGTAACTTAGTATATAATCTTTTTAATACTCTTAATTATTTATGTTTATATTCTCTCTTTTTCATGTAGGAATATTTGGCATTTGGTGGAGTTGATGTTAATTCACAAAAGAGTCAATTGGAAATTTATTTGGAGGAGCCTAGGTCTGTAGCTGTGAATGATTCATTTGACATCCTTTCATTTTGGAAAGGAAATGAATTTCGATATCCTGAAGTAGCTGCAATGGCTCGTGATGTTTTGAGTATTCCTGTTTCCACGGTTGCTTCAGAATCCACTTTTAGTATTGGTGGACGTGTGATTGATCAAAATAGGAGCTCACTCAAGCCTGATATTGTTGAAGCATTAATTTGCAGTAGAGATTGGTTGTATGGAGAACAAGGTAATATTATTTATTTGTATATTTAATTTATTCATTTACTTGTATTATTTTTTTTAACTACACTATAATAATACTAATTGCTCTTCTTTTTTTTTTTTCTTTTTTTTTTTTGATATAGCACAAATGAAGTTGGATAGCATAGAAGAGGAAATTTTGACAACTGATGTTAGTTCTTGTGACATTCCAAATTCTTCTGGAGCACAATCTGCTAATCTTTCTTAAAATATTAACCTTATTTAGTTCATATTTTGTAATGACTCTAATGATGATGGTTCATAGTCATTGAAACTTTATTTAGTTATTTTGTTTAGAATCTAATGATGATGAACTATGTTAACTATTGTCTATATGTAAAGGAACTTGTAATTTGTAAAAGTTCAGTAGTATAATAGTTTGATGGAACTGTAATGACTAATGGGTTTTGTTAGGATTTCTAGTGGGAGCAGCACTTTTAATTTTCATTACTGATGTTTGTTAAGAATGCTTAAAGTTCTGAAATTATTTGAGTATTTGTTTGAACTTTGGAGCTTATTTGGTCTTGATGTGTTTTGGGTGGACTTTGGAGCTTCTTCTTGTCCTTGCTATTATGCAGCTACAGAAATCAATACCTCTCACTATAGTCTAATATATTCTGCCAGGATTTTGGAAGGAAGGATTTTAGTGTGAGTTGGTCATGTACATAGTTTTTACAATGGCTTCACATGTATGGCATCTTTGGCTTTAGAGACTAGCAAAAGTGTATGTTATGATATGATGACAGGGTTCTGCACCACAAAGTTGTAAATTGTGCAAGAATAATTTATGCTGGCACTTGGCAGTGAAAGTGAATGTTACATTTTCCTTTTTTTTTTCTTTTCTTTTCTTTTTCCTTTTTTTTTTTTAATTTCAGGGGAGAATTTATTAAAGAAAAAGGAAGAAAATTTTTGCAGTAATTTTGTTTTACATTAATATAACAAAAACACTTAAAATCTTAGAAAAGGGAGATGGAAAGAATGCCTAAGGGTCCATGCTTCTTAGTTCTCTATATTTTGCCATTTTGGTCCTTCCTGGTTCTTGTACATTTTTAATTTTTTTTCCATTTAATTTTCAATTCTATTTAATTCCTTTAAGATCTAAATCATCTAATGCTCAACAAAAGAGAAGAATGTTGAATCGTTGATTGCCCAAATGGCTTTTCAGCCTTTTCTACATATTTTTCCAGGTCGGGTCGGGTCGGTTCGGGTCAGATTACCTGTTTGATGCATGGGTCGGGTCGAGTCGGGTCGTGTCGTAACGGGTCGTGTTTACCCGGTTTTACCCGGTAATGTTAAACGGGTCGTGTCGGGTTACCCGGGTATTTTTCGTGTTATAATCGTGTCAGACCCGTTAACCCGATTAGTTAAACGGGTCGTGTTCGTGTCTTGGGTAATCGGGTCGCGGGTCTTAGCGGGTCGTAATCGGGTCTACCCGATTACCCGAATTGCCACCCCTAATATGAACATTTGCTTAGCCTGACTAGCAGAATATGGAGCCTGAGTCAATACAGTAAGGCACTTGGTTTCGAAGAGAGAAGATATGCATCATTTTATAGATAAACAAGCTTGGGGATTAGTGTTTTCTTAGCAATGTAGGACAAGTTAACATTGTTGTATTTAGACTGCAGTGAGACAACACCCCCTACAAAATAATATTTTTTTCAATGTCTCTCTCTCTCAATCTTCCTCACCAGTCACAACGCATCTTCCACCTCAACTCTCATTTCCCAATCTCTCACTCTCACTCACCAAATTTTTGTTAAAAATATTAAATACATATATTTGTTATATATATGTGTATATAATATATAAATTAATTAAAATAAGTTATACAGTATATTTGTTATTATTGTGTAATATTGACTATATATTGTTAGTTATTTAATAAAAAATATACGAGTTGAGCCTAGTAAGTGAGTCAAGCCTTATACGAGGTTGCTCACGAGCCTAATCTAGTCGAGCCGAGCTTGTTTCGTTTAATATTCGAGCTAGAATTTGTGTTCACAAAGCGCCTCATTTAATAATCGAGTCGAGCTTATACGAACCAATCCTGAGTTCACTCACGAACACCCCTAATTAAGTGGGGGCAATACGCTTAATAAACTTAGTGTTAAGAGGAGGCAATACAACTAACAAATCCAATGTTAATTGAGGACTATACACTTAATAAACTTAGTGCTAGAAGGAAAGTGTGAGATTGATTTTCATTATTATGCAACTATATGCTTAATGTTGCATATTTTGATTTTCATTATTATCTTATCCCAATTGTATTTCATGTAGATAACGATGTTAGCATAAGGTGTTCTGATAAGAAAAGAGAAAGAGATATGTTTATTTTCTATTATAAGAGATGGATAAATTCAATAATAAATTTATGAAAAAGATGAAAAGAGATGTACAAAAATGGGTGTAGAACACTTTCTCTTCTTGTTGTTATCGTGTACTGTTGGATGATCTTAGACTTCTCTCAACCCCAAAGCTAGTTCAAGAGGTGAGGCTTTCCCTCACACTTATAAATTGACCACCAGCCTCTTCCACAACTTATGTGGAATAACCCCAACAATCTCCTCCTTACACATTAGGCCCTGGGTCGGAGTAACGACAACCTGTTTCTTCCGTGGACTATTGGCCGAGACTTGTTGGTTGAACCTGGGCTCTAATACCAATGTTGGGTGGTCTTGAGCCTCTCTCAACCCTAAAAGTTAGCTCAAGATGTGAAGCTTTCCCTCATACTTATAAACTTATCACTAGCCGCTTTCACAACCACTGAGGAATAACCCCAACATGCACAACAGTGATGAACAATATAGAATCAAAAAGAGAGATTAAGGTGGTGTTTGGCAAAGGTGGTGAGGGTTGCCTAGACACTGTAGAGTGTCAGTATATGTGCCTTTAATAAAATGAGCTGGGTGAACCTGATGTAGAATTATCGTATTAGCCTTTAGTTTCTTTCTTTTTGTTTTCCGCCGCTCTCGATTACCCTCCATCTCCCTCAACTTTCTTTCCTCCCTGTCTTCTCCTTCATGAAGACAAGTAACGTTGGAATATTTACAGGTAACGTTGGAATTGGGCTCAATGGGCCGGTCGGCGTTGGCGAGCCAAAGTTCAGCGTGCTCAATGCAGCGCTGCAAGGCGTTCTTGTGCGACAAGCTTGAATCCACCGGTAGCAAAATCAACAACCCGCCGAGCGTCAAAATCAAGTCCAAGTCCCGCTCTCCGAGTAGATCGGTGGTGGCGTAGTCGGTGACGCAATCGTAGGTTCGGCAGCACCCGCGCTCGTGTGTCCTCGCCAGCATGGTCGCCGTGAAATCGCTCTGCGGCTTGATGTCGAAGAGCGAGCCAAAGTAAAGCAGATTGAGGAGATCCTCCGCAGCGCCTAGGTCGGGTCGGTCGTTGTTGCGCTCGTCATGGTTGTTGTCTTCGGGGGTTTGGGGATGATTGTTAGCAGGGGCGGAGTCGGAGGAGAGCTGGTGTTTTTGGGCGGCGAGGGAGAGCTCCTCAGAGACGACCTGGGAGAGGGGCTGGCGGAGCTTCTCGAGCTCGTCAATGAGCACGGTGACGGCGGGCTTGGAGCGGAGGACCTCCTCCTGCTCGTTGATGAGCTTTCCCTGCGCGATGGCCTCCTCCATCCGGCTGATGCAATTGAACTTTTGGCGTAGGTTTCGGATGCGCTTGTTCAACAGGCTCAGGACTGGACTTTCCGACACCTCAGAGGCTGCGCTCGCCGCCATTGCCTTCGATTGATTCGGAGGAGGAGAAGGGCTTTGCGTGCGATTGATAGGAGGGCACCACCGGTCTTTGGTGGTGGAAGAGGAAGGGTTTTGTGTGGGTATGGAAGAGAAAGCGGCTTTTAGGAAGGGATTTTAGGTGCGAGAGAGTGAAAAGGGATTTCAGGGATAGCTAGGGCAATATGGTCAAAAGGGTGACAAATTTTGAGGTTGAAAATTCAAAGTAGTCAGTCAACGGGTCAATGGTGAACAGTATCTGGGCCAACACCTTTGCCAAACAGGGCCTAAGAGAGAGTTGAGACAGAAATTTAACGTGGTTCGACAATGTGCCTACGTTCACAGAGAGTGTGACTATATTTTTTTATTAACGATTCAGGGTTACATCATAACATATATATAGAAAAACCCTAAACCCTAATTGACGAACGTATTTTGAAAATCTTCAAAATACCCCGTACCATATCGCAAGGGCAGCCTCGCACCCACAACCTAGTCGTTCCCCTCGTAAACTTAATTATGCTCATGGGTTAGTAGACTTCTGCTCCGTGAATGTCGATATCACGATGTTCACTCCACTTTCATCTACATGATCTTCCGCTCGTGTTCTAATATGAGCGAGTAGTTTCGACACTTCTAATAATATAAAGAAGACAAAGAGCATAGATGACATCACATGCGAAATGTGTTAAAAAGGCAGACAAAAGCTTCACACCCTGAAGTGGGTCCTCAGCCACCTCAAAAAGTGGGTCTTGTTCAGCCACTTTCTCAATTGATCGATAGATTACTTCCCCTCTTGTCTTTGCCTCATAACATCTCATTAACACACAAAACTCTCCCTCTCTGTTCCTTGCAGTTCTTTGCCATCCAAGAAGATCATACAAGATGGGCAGAGAAAGCATAGAAGAAGGACAACTCTCAAGCCCTCTACTTCCCAAAGAGAAGCATGAAGCATACGCCGGCGTTAGTGGTGGTGGTGAGCAGAGTCGACCCTCTTCCGCCACGGGTGCAGTTGTGCTTACTACTTTGGTTGCTGTCTCCGGTTCCTACGTTTTTGGTTCAGCTGTAAGTTTTCTTACTCTGGAGCTTGGTGTACCATAGTCAGCAGGGTCCCCATACGTGCTCTGCTCAGCATATTCCACGTGGTCCCACGTGGAATATGCTGAGCAGGAGCACAGTCCAAAATTCATGCATTTTCTAGGAAATGTAGAGTTGTCTAGGACAAGGAAAAAGATTACTGAACAATTCTAATATCATAGTTCAAAATTCATGCATTTTCTAGGAAGTGTCGAAAATCGAGAAATTCTTATTGATGAATATTGAACTCTGACAAGGAAAAAGATTACTGAACAATTCTACTATCATAGTTCCAAACCATGTAAAGACTATTTACCTTACTCTAGAAAATTATAAAAACTACAAAATTAAAATAAAAATCTTCGAACGAAGAACATGATGTCCTATATCAGCATTGGTTGAATAGAAAATGGAAAATGATTGGGGTACTGCATTTTTACTACAGTTTTCTTACAAACTTACGTGGCAATCAATATTTTATGGAAATGACTGCCGTGCTACAGCTCGCATTTTAGTGGTTGGCCTGGATTGCCACATCAATTTGTACATATAGTAAGTGCCATGTAACACTCTACATTTTAGTGGCTGACGTGAAAAGTGTCGCATGAAGTACCAAGCTAATTTGTAAAAGAATTGTAGTACCTCTAGTCACACCCATACAAAATTTTTGTCAGGAGTTTAGAGATCAAATGTACGTAAGCTTAAGGCTAGCCAATAACTTCATGAAGAAATTTGAGGGAAAGAGTTTCGTTCGATTGAGTCCAAGGGATGTTCCATATAAATTCCCGAGAGCTTCAGTTGATAATTCAGTCGAAGTTCATTTGATCGAAGAGATGAGGTCTACCAATACTAATTCCCAAGAGGTTTGGTCAATATTTCGTTCAATTGAGAATGCAATATTTTGTCTCATTCGACCGAACTTAATGTTCGTTCAACCGAGATCGTGGCAGCGTAGTTTTGTAATTTGCTTTTCAAAGCTACAACTTTACTTTTACTTAAGTCTAATAAGGATGGCTTGGCCGCCAGACTTTAGGAATTTTACAAGTTTTTCAATAAGAAACACTCTAGGGAGAGTTTTCCTCAATTTTCCGGCAAATTCCTTGATTTTTCTTGGTTATGTGGGAGAGTTGTGAGTTGTGTGCTTGTAGATTCAGCTTTCTATTACGCCACGCTGCATCACAACTACTTACTTTCTCTACATTTCCTTGATGTGGGACTCAACTCACAATGTTCCCTCACAACAAAATGCATCTAAACTATCAGCATATAGATTTTTATATGGATAGTAACCAAAGTCTTTTATACTATTTGAGAGTAAGACTGCACTGGGTATCTCTATGTGCGATGCCTAGTGGTTGGATATGCTGACTACTGACAGAAATGGTGTATAAAACTAATTTTTTTGCAGATAGGATACTCATCACCTGCCCAGTCTGGAATCATGGAGGACCTGGGCCTTACTGTGGCAGAGGTGGGTGTAATACTATAAGGTTCTAATTACTCTTGCAAAATGTATTGTTAGAGCATTTTCAAGCATTTTAACTATCTTTATTGACAAATAACAGTTTCTGCTATGAAAATAAGATTTTCTTTACTTTTTAACTGTTTGTCTCAATTGATATGTATCCTTGATATTTTGTGAAAATTATTGTATTTATGCTCCTATTCTCCTTAAATATTACCTTAAGAGCAGGACTTCAGGTAATTTTAGAGTGACCTATCTTCATGAAGAAGTCACTGTTTGAGCTCCCTTATATGAAATGTTGTATAACATTTCTTTATGCAAAATCCGTTTGTTGAATCCTTTGTCTATATCCTTTTGCTTGCCCTATGCATTTCTGTGTCTAATGTTCTTGACATTATTTGTTCATAATGCAGTACTCACTTTTTGGTTCAATATTGACAATTGGAGCAATGATAGGTGCAATAGTGAGTGGCAAAATAGCAGATTACATAGGTAGAAGAAGTGTAAGTATTTCCATCACCGTGGAGTTATATCTAGTCGTTTTGTTAAGTGTCAAACTCCGAAAAGATCACAAACTTTTCAATTTTTAGGTTGTTTTGCAAGGCAGACAATGGGCTTCTCAGAGATATTCTGCCTAGCAGGCTGGCTTACCATAGTATTCTCTAAGGTTTTGAATCCTGTCCAACTCATACACCCCGTCCCCCCTGCTCCATTTGGTTGTCTCCAATTCATGAAGCTATGGTCACTAAGCAGAATGATTAATGCACACAGGTGCCCTAATGTAAACAAATGTAGTTAGGTTGTCTTGGATATTCTATGACTGAAAAATAACTCTCTCTCTCTCTCTCTCTTACACGTAGAATATTTAATTGAAAGCAATTAAATGGAGGGTGAATTGACGGAATTAGGGTTTGAACTTAGGACTTCTGACTCAAATATCATGTTAAATCACCACTATCCCAAAAGCTTAAGCTGATGGGAATGAATAAATTTAATCATTTAATCAATACTTCAACAAATATTTGGTGTTTGTTTAAAGGTCCCTTGGTGGCTTGACGTTGGGAGACTGCTTGTAGGTTGTGGGATGGGACTTCTTTCTTATGTGGTAAGTCGTTGAGTTGCAATTCTAATGGATTATCTTTAATGTTCACAAGAAATTTAATTGCATTTCTGTTTGCAATCAGGTACCTATATATATACCAGAAATAACACCCAAGAATCTTCGAGGAGGGTTTACAACTGTTCATCAGGTAGAGCAAAATCCTCAAAAATTTGGAAATCAATGTAAACTCAGCACTCATTCACCTACTAACTGTTAGTTCAACTGTTGATGATACGTTGTGGTGTATCGTTCACATATCTAATTGGAGCTGTTAGTTCTTGTGTTGGCTTAATTCAGTTCCAAAATGCAGATGCTACTGTTCACGGCTCAAACACTGATATAGAATACTCAGAATCCAATTTCCACCGTTCATAATGTAGATTCATGTGTTATGAACGTCCTTGCAAAATTTCAGCTCAATCGGACCACAAACGCCTATCGATCGGAGTTGTTGATGAAGACTGGACAGTCCGGGTCCGGACCTCCAGAAGCCGGGTCCGGACCCCATTTCCAGAAACTTGATTTTTCAAGCAGGGTCCGGACCTCAATTCCCCGGGTCTGGACCCCAGTTCCCGAAAGTACATTTTATGAGGCCTGTCCGGACCTCAGATCTGCAGGGTCCGGACCTGGCTGACTTATTAGGGTTATTTTCTATTTAAACACGATTTTGCTACATTTACAAGTACGTATTTTATTGAGCAAATATCAGGGTGCTTAGAGAGAGAGAATTTGTTCTAGATTATTGTTGAAGAGAAAATACGTGAAGCCAATCGGAGTTCCGGTGAAAGGAAATCTTTTAGGAGAATCGTGCCAGATGTTCTGGAAAGGGCTACTGAGGTAGAAGTCAAGTGGGTCGCTTGTCGTGTACAAGGAAGAGTAAATTGCAAAGGTTTTGTAATTCTTCTTGTATTCCTTATTCTTCTTATAGTGGATTGATTTTCTGGGTTTGGCTGCTCCGGAGAGGTTTTACATTTAGAGAGTTCTCTAAATGGTTTCCTCTTCGTAACCAAATATTTGTGTTCTTGATTGCATATTTCATATCAGTTTTTGGTTGATTTCTTAACTGCTAAGTTAGATCTGTTTTCTGTTTTTTTCTGTAAAACTCCTAGACGTGTGAGTAGGTGATAATTGGAGTCATTTTAGAATTTTCAATTGGTATCAGAGCGGGTTCACTCTGTGAAGGATTTATTTCTTGAGTGTGATCCGAGACTCCATATCAAATGTCTCATACTGTTGCTCCTAATTCCCTTCCCGTCTTTGACGGAACAAATTATACGCTTTGGAAAATTCGTATGAGAGCATATTTTAAATCCATTAATGTTTGGCATATTGTCGAATCTGGATGGACACGTCCAGAAAAAACAATAGCTGAATGGACAACAGAGGAAAAGAATAATGCTATTGCGAATGACAAAGCTATAAATGCTATTTACATCTCTGTTTCAAATGAGGAATTTTCTAGAATTTCTAGATGTGAAATAGCTAAGGAAGCTTGGGAAACTTTAGAAATCACACATGAAGGAACTAAGGTTGTTAGAACTTCAAAAATTCAAATGTTGGTTTCTTAGTTTGAGGAGATTAGAATGCAGGAAGATGAAACTTTTGATGAATTTTATTCAAAGCTTAGTGCCATTAGAAACTCTACCATTAATTTGGGAAAGAAAATGGATGATGCTAAAGTGGTGAAAAAAATCTTAAGATCTTTGCCTGAGAGGTTTATTCCCCAAATTGCTGCTCTACAACAGAGCAAGGACTTAGATACTATGAGAGTAGAAGAACTTGTAGGTTCCCTTCAGACCTTTGAGCTAATTCTTCCTAAACACAAGAACACCAAAAATATTGCTCTTAAGGCAAAAAAATGTTAAGGTTGACTCTTGTGGTTCATCTGATGAGGATTCTGGAAATGAGGAAGAAATTGCTATGTTTGCTAAGAAGTTTAGGAAATTCTTTAGAGCCAAGAAAGGAAATTTTAGAAATAGCAATTCACAATTTTCTGAGAAATCTAGAAATGAGAATGTTGAGAAAGGAAAGTCACCTAGAGGTATCAAGTGTCACGAATGTGGAGGACATGGGCACATTCGTGTTGACTGTGCTAACTTGAGAAAGTCAAATGGCAAGGCATTTAATGTGACTCAAAGTGATGAGTCAGACAAGGACGATACTGAACAAGGAGTTAATTACTTAGCATTTGGAGTTAGTTATGAGAGTGAGCATGAGAATAGTGAGTGTAATTCTCAAGACAAACAAGGTGTGTCCGATAATGATTCGGAAGAAGAAGATGAGTTGCAAAATGCTTATAATAATCTCTTTGTGGAATACACTAAACTGAAAAAGCTGAATAAGCAGCAATTGAAGAAACTCAATGAAGTTAATCTTGAAAATGATCAACTTTCTGTCACCTTAACTGATTCTCTTGCTACTCATAATACTTTGATGTCTGAAAATCAAATGCTAATTGCCAAAGTGAAATCCTTAGAGAATGAACTGAATGAATCAAAGAATCATTTAACAACATTCTCTAGTGAAAAGCTAAATCAAATGCTACATAATCAGAAACATTCGTTTGATAGAACTGGATTGGGTTTTGATAAATCAGCTATTTTATCTACTAATGTTGCTTCTTCTTCAAAGATGATTTTTGTGAAACCAGTGAACAAAGAAGATAGCTTGGCTGAAAAGAAGGTAATTTCTCCTCAAATTTCCAAAGGTGGAAAAGGTAAGGGAACTCTAACTGATTCCTATATGTCTAGTTCTAAGTCGAGAAGTATGCACATGTTAAGGAACCAACCTTCTCAAAGGTTTATTTCTACGTGTCATAACTGTGGTAAGATTGGACATATTCGTCCTAAGTGTTTTCAGCTTAACAGTCATGAGCTTAAAAGAGAATATTTCCATTCTAGAAATAGTTATGAAAAATTATTCAACATGATGAGAGACGTAGTAACACGGTTAGATGTCTTGGATAAGAGTCACACAGTTGTCCCTGATGTGAAGAAAGTTTGGGTCAAGAAGATTAATACCATTCACCCATTGAGGGGGAGTGGTAATAGACTCACCTAGATTAGGTGGGCACATAGGCCATGCCTAGAAATTGAGCATATTGATATTTGTCTATAGCTGTTCTAGGGCATTTTTGTTTGCTTTGTTTTTATTTTCTTTGATTATTTTTTTTATTCTTTTAGATTGTTTTAATTGTTGGATACTCAGTCTCTCATGTCTTGTGCTCAAATGAATATTTTACATATGAGTGGGGTCAATATTTCTGCAATTTACATCTATTGCTCCATATGTTTCTGATACACCTTGTTTTTCTGAAGACTGTTAAAGGAGTAAGAGTCAGTTTTTCTCATGTTCGAAATTGTGCACTTTTTGCCCCCATTAGGTTTAGATTTTTGTTATATGTTTGGAAATTTGGAGAAAACATTTTGTTTGGAAGATAGGCAGTGTAGAATTTTGCCACTTGACCAACTCGTTAGTTGAACCTAGCTCCAAAAAATTCCACCATTTTCCAAAAAAAAAAAAAAAAAGAAAAAAAAAAAAAAAAAAGGGCATAAAATAAGCTCAGATGATTTCATTTTGCTTCTGTCTGTCCCTAAAGAAAGAATCAGTGATCAAATCATTGCGGAAATAGATGATTACTAAAGGACATGGTAAAAGAAAATGATCAGTCTCAGGGGGAGTGTATCGGATGAGGGAATCTAGGTCCTAACATTATAAGGTTTTACTGTGATTTGAATCAGACTGCTGGTCTTCCTTTACAAAATGTCTGCCTAGATTTACCTTTCATTGATGAAATCTTAGTTAATGGGAGTACTCACACACTACACCATCACATGAGATTTCTGATTATTGCCTACTTGACTGCATTCACAGACCAAGGTTGTGTCATGCATATGGTACACTTACGGTGTAAGTGTAGCTTGTTGATCACTCCGAATTGTTCAGATATTCATACGAGCATGCACGATCTATTGCTTATCTATACAAGTTTTTTTTGGTGTTTTGTTTTTTTTTTTTTTTTTTTTTAAAAAAAAAAGGAAAGCTTTTGGATATTCATTGTGCAATACATGAGTCATTGATGTGTTATCATGTGTGTTCATTTAACTTTTAAAGGGGGAGAAACATGCTTTGCATTTCCAGTTTCCTGTTGTTAATTGAGTCATACATTGAGGGGGAGTTTTGCTGATGTTTCTTTATAATCACGCATCATTTTTTTCATGAGTTTTATTTATGTCTTCTTGTTCCACATATGCCTTGATGTATTTTGTGAAGTGTTTCAGGAAACATGAAGACCTTTTGTCATTCTGTGACAAAAAGGGGGAGTAAATATGGGGAGATGATGGGATTGGCTCGACATTTTGGTTTTGTCACTGAATTGCCAAAGGGGGAGTTTGTTAGTTCTTGTGTTGGCTTAATTCAGTTCCAAAATGCAGATGCTACTGTTCATGGGCTCAAACACTGATATAGAATGCTCAGAATCCAATCTCCACCGTTCATAATGTAGACTCATGTGTTATGAACGTCCCTGCAAAATTTCAGCTCAATCGGACCACAAACGCCCATCGATCGGAGTTGTTGATGAAGACTGGACAGTCCGGGTCCGGACCTCCAGAAGCAGGGTCCGGACCCCATTTCCCGAAAGTGCATTTTATGAGGCCTGTCCGGACCTCAGATCTGCAGGGTCCGGACCTGGCTGACTTATTAGGGTTATTTTCTATTTAAACACGATTTTGCTACATTTATAAGTAGGTATTTTATTGAGCAAATATCTGGGTGCTTAGAGAGAGAGAATTTGTTCTAGATTATTGTTGAAGAGAAAATACGTGAAGCCAATCGGAGTTCCGGTGAAAGGAAATCTTTTAGAAGAATCGTGCCAGATGTTCTGGAAAGGGCTACTGAGGTAGAAGTCAAGTGGGTCGCTTGTCGTGTACAAGGAAGAGTAAATTGCAAAGGTTTTGTAATTCTTCTTGTATTCCTTATTCTTCTTATAGTGGATTGATTTCCTGGGTTTGGCTGCTCCGGAGAGGTTTTACATTTAGAGAGTTCTCTAAATGGTTTCCTCTTCGTAACCAAATATTTGTGTTCTTGATTGCATATTTCATATCAGTTTTTGGTTGATTTCTTAACTGCTAAGTTAGATCTGTTTTCTGTTTTTTTCTGTAAAACTCCTAGACGTGTGAGTAGGTGATAATTGGAGTCATTTTAGAATTTTCAGGAGCTTTTGTGAACTGGCGGGTTTTAGCTCTGATTGGTAATTTTCTCTGCTCTTGTCCTGTATTCTTTTCATTCGAAGGTACTTTCATAATTAGGGTGCACTATTTTTCTTTATTTCAGGAACTATTCCATGTCTAGTACAACTTTTTGGTCTACTTTTCATTCCAGAGTCACCAAGATGGCTGGTAAGTTGTGCAAAATTTTAGCAAAAAAAATAAAATTCTCGTGATGTGCTCTCCAGATATGTCTTTGAATATTGGAAAAACAAAAGCGTTCTAGTGTTATTCATTGCTTTTGATATTGAACAAACATATCCAAATGGTATAAAGTGGCAAATTCAAGCATTGATGACATGCTCAATTGATGATTCTATTTATTTGCAGGCAAAGATTGGTAGAGAAAAAGAGTGTGAAGCTGCTCTACAGCGCCTTAGGGGGAAGAATGCTGATATCTCCCAGGAAGCTGATGAGATCAGAGTAATTTCTTCACTTCATACGTCAATGAGAGAATAACTCTTTGTTTCCAATTTAACTATCATAATTACAAGCTTCAGCCTAGATTTTATTTTTTCCAACAATTTTGCTTAGAAACAAGCATTGACATGGTTCTCAAATTGTCTTAAAGGACTATACAGAAGCTAGTTTTCTTGACTTATTCCAATGGAAATATGCTCATTCACTCATTGTAAGCTTTCTGAAGTAATTACTGTGGCATTTTTATTTTATTTTTGACACTTGTTTGATCCTTTTATGGCTGACATAAAAACGGGTTAGGTTGGAGTTGGCCTGATGGTACTACAACAGTTTGGAGGGGTCAATGGCATCGCATTTTATGCAAGTGCTATATTCATATCAGCTGGTAGGAAAAGGATCGTTTTTTAATGGTACCTAGATTTGATAGGAACCAGAAGAAAATTGAAGTTGATTATAGGAATATGTGGTCTATGCAGGGTTTTCTGGTCGTCTTGGGACTCTAGCAATGGTTGCTGTTCAGGTTCTTAAATCTCTTAGTACAATTCCAGCATATGCTTATGCTTAATGTTCTTTAAGATGATGTTGATAGTCCTCTACAGATTCCAATGTCGGCATTGGGAGTACTTTTGATGGATAAATCTGGACGACGACCGCTTTTACTGGTAAGAAGGTTGGTAAGTCTAATTTTTTATGCAGTTGAATGAAAACCAATTCTTAAGCCTACTAATCTTCTCAGGTTTCTGCGGCCGGAACATGCTTAGGTTTCATTCTTGTAGGGTTGTCCTTCTTCTTCCAGGTTTTCTAGAACAAATGTCTCTTTGAATTCTTTTTCATCAATTGAATAGAGCGTTTCTTGCAAAAAGTAATGCTTCAATTGTGTAGGACCTTCAAAAATGGACGGAGATCGCTCCAATTTTAGCCCTTGTTGGTGTACTGGTAATGCAATTATCCCAAACACAGTTTCTGGTTTTTTGATAATATATACTAAAGAACAAACAGAGTGGAAAATTTTTGTTTTGCTTGTCTCCAACTTTGGTCAGTTGTCTTCCTATTCCTTCAAGTGTGGAAGTCCTATGATTTTTAATGCTCCAAATGAATACTTGTTTAGTCTAATTACCAGTAGCATTTATGAAATACATTTTTTTTTTTCTCTTTTGAAGTGTGAAAACTGCCCTCAAAGGAATCAGTACCCTTCTTCATCTAATTTTGGCCATCCATCACCCTTTCTGATCTACATTTGCATATTTTGAGCCAAGTTATTGGAGATTAATTGATGATTGATTTAGCTGAATTCTGTGTCAATCTGTTTGGTTCTGCAATCAGGTATACACATGATCCTTCTCATTAGGCATGGGAGGAATTCCATGGGTTATAATGTCAGAGGTTTGTTAACCTTATTACACCTCAAAATTCATCGTTTATGACCAAATAGTTGAAATTAAGGCAGATAATTGACTGAAAAGGAGTGATTTCTGTCTCAGATATTTCCCATAAATATGAAGGGCTCGGCCGGTAGACTTGTGACATTAGTTAGCTGGTTAGGTTCTCGGACTATCTCATATGCTTTCAACTTCCTAATGGATTGGAGCTCAGCAGGTAATGCTTGATCACTCTCTCTCCCTCTACAGAGTTGTTATTTTGGTAGGAACTACAATATTATCACTTTTTTTTTTTTTAACATTTATTTTATGTTTTAATTTTTGTGTCAGGAACATTCTTCATATTCTCAAGCATATGTGGCTTGACTGTCCTGTTCGTAGCAAAGTTGGTGCCAGAGACTAAGGGGAGAACACTATAAGAAATTCAAGCTTCGATGAATCCATTTTCAGCAAAATGATGAATTTGGCATGTACCATGCACAATCACAAATCTGTGTGCTTGGATTAATCAAATGATAGGAATATGTGGGATTGAATTGATCGCTTCAAGGGGTCGGACCTCAATTCGATTTGAGTATTTTCCATGATAAATTGTCATGCCGCGGCATCTACATCCTTTTATAGAGAGGATTTCAACTTATTTTAGGAACATAAATCATTATAGAATAGCCTACTAATAATTGCAATTATGCAATTATTAAGATTATGGGATATATTAGAAAAATATTGTGGGAATATTACGGAGATCCTATCATCCTCCCCCAACCATTCCCCTCTCTTTGTTGCATTATGATACACTGGAATGTTTTCAAGTGTTTAAACTGTTATCAATTCAAATCTTTATGCTGCATTTATTATAGGGAAATGCTAGGTGTTCTTCTAGTATTCTCCTAGTGTTCTCCTAACTGTGATGTGGCTTTTAAAATTACCATTGAATCATTATTGACTTTTAATTTATTTGTGATTTTAAAAGCCACATTACAGTTGGGAGAACACTAGGAAAACACTAGAAGAACACAAAGTATTTCCCTTTATTATATATTGTTAAATGCTTTTAAAGTGTTTTAAATGTTTTACAAATGATTTTGTCACTCACAAATGGGTACGGAAACATGTTACACATCATTCTTTCAACTATTTTTTAACAATCTCTTTTTGCATATCTACTTGATGAGTAATAATATAGGGAGGACTAGAGTCTTCCTAGAGTCCTCCCAAATATGATGTGGCATTTGAAATTATCATTAGTTAAAATTCAATAATGATCATCTCAAATTTAATGATAATTTTAAATGCCACATCACATTTGGGATAACTTTAGGAGGATTCTAGTCCTCCTTATCATTACTCCAAATTGATCCACCATTGGATTTGTGGACTCATGTGGGTCTCACAAAAATTTAATGGTAGATTTGTCCATTCACTATACAGAAATGGTTGAAAGATAGTTGAGAAAATGAGTTTTATCATTTCTCAGGGTACGTATGCTCAAGTATGAAAGAGAATTTTCAAACAAAGAAAGTTCTAGGGTAAAATACATTTTACCCCCTGAACTATCCACCCATTTGCACTTTGACTTTCAATGTTTAAAAAGTGACACTTGACCTCCCCCTCCAAACTTCCAAATTGTTGCAATTCGACCATTCTAACTTTTTCTCAAAATGCCCCCATCCCAAGTTAAAAAAAAATTAAAAAATTAAAAAATTAAGGGGTGGCCAGCCACCCCAGACCGGACACCTCTTAATTTTTAAATTTTTTCTTTTAACTTGGGATGGGGGCATTTTGGGAAAAGAAAAGTCAGAACGGTCGAATTGTAACAATTTGAAAGTTTGGGAGGGAGGGGGTCAAGTGTCACTTTTTAAACATTGAAGGTCAAAGTGCAAATAAGTACTAAATAGTTCAAGGGGGTAAAATGTATTTTTCTCAAAGTTCTAAGTAAGGAAAAGGTACCCTTCAACGCATGCTAATGTTATATGATTATTGAAAATTTAAGGAAGTAAAGAATGAGCATGTGTGAGGTGGAACCATACTTTAAGAAAAGTATTTTAGTACATTTGGCCTAAGAATGAGAGAAGCACAATATTGAGCTAGGATGAAGCGCACCACACTGAAGTTACGATTACGTGAATATATGACCATTAATATGTTTGCAATGCTGAGTGCACATAGTAGTTAATTGGCTAGTTAGGGCACATATGTGGCCATGGGTGTTGCCATTTGATCACACAATCCCAAGCATACGGGGTGTAATAGTACGCAAGACCATAAGTAACAAGTGAAACGAAAATATTTTACTCCTTTAGAAATTATAATTTATGTCAAGTTTGTTAAAAGAAATTGATTTATGAAATCTTTCTCCGAACTTATGTTTTATTAAGAAAGATTTAAGTTTTTTTTTTTTTTTTTTTTTTTTTGAGTTCAGCAAGAAAGATTATGCTTAGTATTAATTATTAAACTTTAATACTCCAACATAACAACCTAATATTATGTGAAAGCATTCTAATACCTACAACTCCCAATTGTTCAACAACGTTGTTTCCTCATCATGCATATGTATATCAGAGAAAGGTATGGAAGTGTTAGGCTTGGGTCCACATACCTAATAGTTAGGCTTAAACATGTCCAACAAGTATACAATTAAGGTGGGCTTACAGTTCATGAATATACCTAATAGTTGCAGCGCTGCAAGCTAGCCTTCAACAGCTGTGGTATTATTGCTCAGCACCTTAACTGATTGCCGTTTGTGGATCCTATGTTTCTGTGCTAGCTGCTGCAAACAAGACATTTGTGGATCGATCATATTTACCTTAACAAATTGTTGTGCCAGAAATTTAATCATCTGGAAAAGAAAACGAGACATTTTATTGGTTTCTAGACTTAATTCATACAAATTGAAAGCAGCAGTGCCCTATCCGCTACACCAAACTATAGGGAGGGCCATCCATGATGATGTGCCCTATCCGCTACACAATTGTGTTTCGTATACAATGCATAGAAATTAAGCCAAAGTAGGAGTCCCTGACGCCATCCCTCTGAAAAAAGCCCCTTGACACCACATGATTGACATGTTCATGCTTAGCCACATTAAATCCAATCTCCACTCCAAATTTCCTATAAAGGATGAACCAACACAAACCCAATAATCCATATAATTCTCTCTTTCTTTCTTTTTCTTTTCTTTCTTTCCATGAATGGCTGAACCAACTCCTACACAACTGCCGCCGAACTGCGGCTCGGACCATCCTGTCCACAAGACCCTAGCCAGTGTGGCCAACCTTGCTAACCTCCTCCCCACCGGCTCTGTCCTTGCGTTTCAAGCACTCACCCCTTCATTCTCCAACAATGGCGCGCTCCTGCCAACTTCCCAACAAGTGCCTCACCGCATGGACCATTGCATTTTGCGCCATCTTTTGTTTGTTATCCTCATTTACTGACAGCTTCACCGACAAGCAGGATGGAAAGCTCTACCATGGCATCGCCACATTCAATGGCCTCTACATCTTTAACTACAATTATGGTGATCAGGATGTTAAGGAATTAGACAAGTACAAACTCAGCTTGGTTGATTTTGTTCATGCCTTTTTGTCGCCTTTGGTGTTCATGGTTTTTGCTGCTACCAACTCCAATGTGCAGAGCTATTTCTTTCCTGAAGCAGGAGCTAATGAGAATGCACTGATGATGAATTTGCCATTAGGAGCCGGGTTATTCTCCAGCCTTCTCTTCACACTTTTTCCAACTAGACGCAGAGGCATAGGAATATGGGATATATATACAACCTTGTGAGTTGTGACCACCCCTCATAGTCACAGTGATGATATATTTGAGGCTTCTATATATATATATATATAAAAGATGTGAGATATGTTATCTGTTTTTTAATTTTAAGAATAAGAAATATTCATTATTGACTTGTCTTGTATTGCAAGATCAAGATTGAATTTTGCATGCATGTGTGCATGATTCCCTTTCCTTTGATGATGAGATGATTGTGTTTTTCCTTATGGAGAGTTAACTTGAGCTATCATTTTGACTGTAGCCTTACACTTCCCCTTAAGCGAATGGGCAAATGAACTACCTTAAGCTTGTCACAAAGCATGATAAATCGAGAAAAGGAAAGAGTCCGTGAAAATGTTCGCAACTCAATCTGTCATACTGATGTATTAAGCCGATAAATGATTGGTGTCAATAATTTGCTTATATTTTCCTCATATTCTTTTTCAATTTCAATAGATCAACCACTAGATTTGTGGGGTTCACCCTTGACTTATGTGAGGTCCATATAAGTCAACAAATCTAATGATTGATTTATAAGATGAAATGAAAAATATATATATGTATGAGAAAAATATTGACACCAATCATTTTTCTATCAAGCCACATGATCTGTTGTACTGATATATTGAGTAAACAAGTCCTTGTTTACCACTTTTTCTCTTAGAAAGTACTCAATCAATCTCAGCGTGGTTAGTGTGGATATGAAATACTGGATTGGAAGCTAGCCAATGCCAATGCACTAGTGTGGTCACACCACAAAATTAGTAGTGTCAAAAGAAATCTGAAGATCTTTGAGAAGCATATGAATCAAAAATAAATTTGTGATGGTGATTGCCATTGCCTAATATTCATCCTCTGTGTTCAGTTACTATACTACTTCTTCCTTCTTTGCACTTCAAGAAACTAAGCAAGAGTTGAACAATACTCCAAAACTAGTAGTTAAGCGGCAATCATCTGGATTTTCTGCCCAATTTGAATCGCAGTAGGTTTGAAGATGAGTGGACCTTTGGTGTAATACAATGATCAATCATTCCCTTTAAGTATTTGAGTACCCTCATCGTTGTTGTTGGTAAGGATTCTACAAAAAGCCGGACTGGCGGGGAGCTAGAACCTAGTGAGGTGTTAGGGAGGTGAGCGAGGAGCTTGTCTGTACGTGTAAGGAGTCTAAAATGTTACAAAGGGTTGTAAGTGTTTCAGAAGATTTTGGTCAAATTGGTCACATGCAAGGCACATGATCATTTTCTCATCCATTATAACGGCTAATATAGTGGCTTTTTTTACAACAAAAAATAATTATTTGATGTATATTTCCAAGTATCACACATGTCAATCCGTGTGAGACTCTTTTGAAAACGGTTGTTAGTTTAGGGGACTTAAGTATATTTTTCCCAAATGAAAAATTAAAATTATTAAAAAATGAAAAAAAAATACCAAAAATTAATGATGGCCCTTTTCATCAAGTTATTTTTTAATAACGTCAAGGGAATTTTGGAAAGAAAATGCAAAAGTGTTTTATTTGACACACAATGATAGTATAAGCTCTAATACACTTTTAAAAAAAATTTACAGGCATAAATAAAAATATAGTGATAGTTTAGAGAACTAATTAAAGTATATTTGCTCCAAAAGAAAACTAAAAGTTAAGATAATCAAGCCAATTTTCGCACTATTTGGAATTGTATGCCTCACGTCATTGGCAGGCTTAACCATATATGACAATATATATGGAGGATCAGTTCTTTCCATTTTGTGTTTTTTTCTTGCTGAGCTGATATTCTGAAATTCCAAGAAACCTGAAGAACAGTTATTTGATGGTTTTGGTGATTTAAATGATGAAAACATACTTTTTCGTTTAGAATATGATTCCAATGCACAACCAGGGACTTTGTTACTGAGACATGTTCTCAATGTCGTTCAACACTGTAATTGTTTCCCTTTTCTTCTTTCTTCTTTCTTTTTATTTTTTAATTTTTTCTTGGTAAGATTTGTACCTGAATTTTTTACCACTTATAATGCTATTATTTTATTTTATTTTTTTGAAAAATATGGAACTTCCATTAATGAAATTTCATGAGCATAAAGCTTTTACATCACAGAGCAGACAGCTCTGAAAAATCGTAACCAAAAGCTATGAAGATTACAAAGTCAGAAAAATGACTCAAGCTTCCGCTAACCCATGTACAATTACATTTAAGGAATAGATCTGTTTCGTACAGACTAGATCTAAAACATGGGTAGCCCAAATACAAAACAAAAATAAAAACAACTAGAAGCTAAAAATCCGGCCGTGAGAGTTAAGCTCCCACACCGACCTACGTCCATCATCAACCCAAAGGCCAAGACTACAAATCCATCCTCAACTCGAAGGCCATGACAAAAAAACAAAACCCCACAAGCAGCAGCGGAGGAGTATGACATCGTAAACATCCATTCGGAATACACACATTGGCCGAAGAAGACAATCAGATCTAAGGTTGAAAATACTAGATCTGTATCTAGATCTACAAACTAGATCTAAAGCAACCCGCCAGAAACGGAGACCCGTGGAATCTACAAAAAAGACACCGAGCACTACTACCGTGAAAGGCGAGGAGGGAAAATCTAGATCACGGAGACCCGTGGAATCTACAAAAAAGACACCGAGCACTACTACCGTGAAAGGCGAGGAGGGAAGATCTAGATCTAAATTTTCCCTCCTCTTGAAGTTCTTCTTAGTGTTGTCTAGAAGAAAAAAGATAAGAAATTCTAGAAAGAAGACAGAGTCTAAAATAACAAGACAGTTTATAATGCTATACTTTTAAAACATAAACTAATGCAGTCAAAAAAGAGAGGAAAAAAAATTAATATATATATTCTATCTTAATGGGCATCTATCTTGATGTTGCAATAACGGATATCACTGTCTTGACATAACCATTTGAAAGGACCAAACAAATTGCTTTTCTTGATTCTCATGGCAAAACAATTGGGCCATTGAAGCACTTTCTAACCTGCTCATGATTGACCACAGCTCCACTATCCATCCAAACTCTTTTTTTTTTCATTGCTTTTGTAATTACTACCTTAAATTTTAAAACGTTTGCAATGTCGCCCCACTTGTTAGAGTTTGAGGTGAAATGGCATTTATACCATGTAAAATTAATTTATAAAAATACAAAAAAAAAAAAATAATAATTAAATAATTTTTTTAAAATAGATATTTTAAAAATTTTCAAAGCTTCTGTTAAGATTTAACATAAAATTATAACAGATGGACGACATTGCAAATATTTTAAAATTTGATATAGTAAATTGAGAATTTTTAAACTTTAAGATTAAAGCGATGAAAATTGAGAGATTAAGCAAAGTTTTTCCTAAAAAAGTAATGCATTTTCACTCCCAACTCTCTCTCTTTCTCAACCTCTTAATTGCCTATATAAAGCTTGCTCTCACATGCCAAGAACACCAACACAAAACTCTCTCTCTCTCCATGGCTGATTCATATTCTATTCAAGTTGATGAACCAAATCCATCCATACCTCTTCTACAAAACCTGCAGCAGGATCATGTTAGCCATCAAGCCTCCATGGCTGAATCGCCTATGGTAATTGTGGTACATCCAAGCACACCATCAATAATGAATATTGATCAATCTTTGCCGCAATCAAACCCATCAATAATGGTGCCTGCAGGAGGCTCACTTCATCACCCCACGGCCGAACCAACCTATGTCGTGCTACCAAACCCACCTATACCATTCCCATACAATGGCTCCAACCTCACTTGTGAAGTAGCTAATTGGCCACAGCCGCCCAACCCACCAAACCACGACTCCAACAACATGGTTCAACAACCAGACTTACGACCAATACAGCAACCAATCTTTATAAATATGTCTGCCCAAGCACAACCAATGAACCCCATGATCGGAGCACCAACAGTACAACCGCCGCCAAACCACGATCTGCAAGAAACCCAACAAACCCCATCAAAATCTGCGCCATCACCGTCACCATCACCATGCCACAGCCTAACCGATCAAAAGAATTACCCACCTTCATTTCCAATACAGAAAAGAGCACCAACCGCAGGCAGTGGCTTAAGAAAACAAAAAATGGCAAACGCAGCAGGCAACCTGGCAAACCTCTTACCCACCGGCACGGTTCTTGTGTTTCAAGCGCTGATCCCATCTTTCACCGGAAACGGAAAATGCCAAATCTTCAACAAGTACCTCGTCGGATTCGTCATCGCATTTTGTGCCGCCACTTGCTTCCTCTCTTCCTTCACCGACAGCCTCCAACATGGCGACAAGCTGTATTATGGCTTTGCCACGTGCAAAGGCCTCTGCGTCTTTAACTACGATAATCGCCCGGAAGAGGAAGGAGAGATCAAGAAGGAATTGGAGAAGTTAAAAATCGAAACCTTAGACTTTGTTCATGCATTTGGTTCCCTCTTTGTGTTCTTGATTTTTGCTGTCAGCAGTACGGACGTGCTACTCTGTTTCTTTCCCGAAGCAGATCATGAAAATGAGTATTCGATTGTCATATATTTGCCACTTGTCGCTGGAGCTTTGTCCAGCTTTTTGTTCTCCATTTGCCCGACTAAGCGTAAAGGGTTGGGGTACGCAGACACTCCACGCCGCTGATGCTATACATACTCTCACATTTTTATTCTTAGTTTCTCGCATTTATACGTGGCTTTTAAAATTATCATTGAATTAAAATTTATACTCATTATAAATTTAACACAACGTATAAGTGTGAGAAATTTGGTGTAAAAAAGTGGAAGTATATGTAAGTTATGTAACATTACTCACCTCAAATTTATTTTTGAAGGAGTTGAAATGAAATGTGATAATAAAATAATTTTGATTTTGATTTTCTTTGTATATTGTGTTGTAATATATATATGAGTGTGCACGCGCACGTGACCACTTTTATCATCTATTTTAACGTTGATAGAGTGGTCTTTTTGACACGACATGGTAGTTTTTTAAGTTTGGTGACGTAAATGAAAAGATTGTTGTGGGTACGTTGAGGTTTGATCTTGAACATCAAAGGAATGAAAAATGGCTTCAATGGCCTGAATTAGAACATCATCTTTTATGACCAGAACTTTGACTTTAGTGAATTTGGATGGCATTGGCTATTATGACCAGAGCATGGACATCATGGACTTTGGCCGACAACGGCAACTTTGGCTAGCAACAGCTACTATCGCAGTAACTTGGACATCAACTATTTTGGCCAAAAATGTGATGATGAGGGTGCTCCAACGGTGAAACATGTGTTCAATCCGACGATAGCGCCAACTTTAATCAATCAATCACTCATTAAGTAAGAGTGATAGAGAGGAAAGAAAGAGGCATCCCTTAATTAAGACTAGATTTGGTAATATGTAATGAAGATAAACCAATGGCTAAAATGTGGAGTCGATGGGTTTGAGTACAACACCACAAAATTGAGTTTTAAAAAAAAAAAAAAAAAAAAAAACGATAGTGTTGTTGGAGAACTTCGCCAAGGCACTGCCTGTGTGGGTTTTAGCCCACACGGGCGGTGCTATCACTAAAGAGAAAAACTACAGGATTGAATGGCGCTAGCCTATAGCTCTGATATTATAATAGAACTCAAACAAACTCTGATTATAATTGTCTCTCACACTTTTTAACATTGCAGACTTATTCATTTATTTAAATAGAGACATTCTTACATGTGTATATATTAAATAACAATTAAATAAAACCATATTAATTGAAGCTATCATTTTCTGTAACTGTTAAAACGTGAAGTAGAATGGACTTTGATAACATTTGAAATTGATGGAAGTAGGGCTGTAAATATACCAGTCCGTTCGACAACCCGCTCGATACCCGCGCGGATTACTCGACTCGAACTCGAGCTCGATACTGTACAAACTCGTTTGTTACTGTAGAAACTCGCTCGATTAGAAAATGATACATACCCAACTCACTTGAGAAAACACGATAGAGGTTCGTGAGCTCAGCTCGTTTAAAGCTCAACCGGTTCGTTTGCCCGACTCGTTAGTTCGGTTATATATATATATATATATATATATTAATTTAGGATAAAATCCACTTAACCCCCTCAAACTACGACAATCTACCATTAAACTATTAATTGCGACAATTTACTCTCAAAACAATGATAATGCACCCCAAATTTTAACAAAATGACAAAATTAACCTTACTAAAATAAAAAAGAAAATTGAAGTTTATTATAGGAATATGTGGTCTATGCAGGGTTTTCTGGTCGTCTTGGGACTCTAGCAATGGTTGCTGTTCAGGTTCTTAAATCTCTTAGTACAATTCCAGCTTATGCTTATGCTTATGTTCTTTAAGATGATGTTGATAGTCCTCTGCAGATTCCAATGTCGGCATTGGGCGTAATTTTGATGGATAAATCTGGACGACGACCGCTTTTACGTACTGGTAAGAAGGTTGGTAAGTCTAATTTTTTATGCAGTTGAATGAAAACCAATTCTGAAGCCTACTAATCTTCTCAGGTTTCTGCGGCCGGAACATGCTTAGGTTTCATTCTTGTAGGGTTGTCCTTCTTCTTCCAGGTTTTCTAGAACAAATGTCTCTTTGAATTCTTTTTCATCAATTGAATAGAGCGTTTCTTGCAAAAAGTAATGCTTCAATTGTGTAGGACATTCAAAAATGGATGGAGATCGCTCCAATTTTAGCCCTTGTTGGTGTACTGGCCGGTAATGCAATTATCCCAAACCCAGTTTCTGGTTTTTTGATAATATATACTAAAGAACAAACAGAGTGGAAAATTTTTGTTTTGCTTGTCTCCAACTTTGGTCAATTGTCTTCCTATTCCTTCAAGTGTGGAAGTCCTATGATTTTTAATGCTCCAAATGAATACTTGTTTAGTCTAATTACCAGTAGCATTTATGAAATACTTTTTTTTTTCTCTTTTGAAGTGTGAAAACTGCCCTCAAAGGAATCAGTACCCTTCTTCATCTAATTTTGGCCATCCATCACCCTTTCTGATCTACATTTGCATATTTTGAGCCAAGTTATTGGAGATTTGAAGATTGATTTAGCTGAATTCTGTGTCAATCTGTTTGGTTCTGCAATCAGGTATACACAGGATCCTTCTCATTAGGCATGGGAGGAATTCCATGGGTTATAATGTCAGAGGTTTGTTAACCTTATTACACCTCAAAATTCATCCTTTATGATCAAATAGTTGAAATTAAGGCAGATAATTGACTGAAAATGAGTGACTTCTGTCTCAGATATTTCCCATAAATATGAAGGGCTCGGCCGGTAGCCTTGACATTGGTTAGCTGGTTAGGTTCTTGGATTATCTCATATGCTTTCAACTTCCTAATGGATTGGAGCTCAGCAGGTAATGCTGGATCACTCTCTCTCCCTCTACAGAGTTGTTATTTTGGGTAGGAACTACAATATTATCACTTTTTTTTTTTTTAACATTTATTTTTTGTTTTAATTTTTGTGTCAGGAACATTCTTCATATTCTCAATCATATGTGGCTTGACTGTCCTGTTCGTAGCAAAGTTGGTGCCAGAGACTAAGGGGAGAACACTAGAAGAAATTCAAGCTTCGATGAATCCCTTTTCAGCAAAATGATGAATTTGGCATGTACCACAATCACAAATCTGTGTGCTTGGATTAATCAAATGATAGGAATCTGTGGGATTAAATCGATCGCTTCGAGGGGTCAGACCTTAAATCGATTGAGTATTTTCCTTGATAAATTGTCATGTGGCGGCATCTACATCCTCTTATAGAGAGGATTTCAACTTATTTTAGGAACTTAAATCATTAAGATTATGGGATATATTAGAAAAATATTGTGGGAATATTAGGGAGATCCTATCATCCTCCCCCAACCAATCCCCTCTCTATGTTGCATTATGATACACTGGAATGTTTTCAAGTGTTTAAACTGTTATCAATTCAAATCTTTATGCTGCATTTATTATATATTGTTAAATGCTTTTGTAGTGTTTTAAATGTTTTATAAATGAGTTTGCCACTTACAAATGGGTACGGATTCCCAAGTATGAAAAAGGATTTCAAAAATCATATAACACATGCTAATGTTATATGATTTTTGAAAATTTAAGTAAAGAATGAGCATGTGTGAGGTGGAACCATATTTTAATAAAAGTTTTTAATATGTTTGGCTTAAGGATGAGAGAAGCATGATACTGAGCTAGGATGAAGTGCACAACACTAAAGTTACGGTTATTAATATTGAGTTTGAGGAGCCAATATTGAGTTAGACATACCTCACATATTTACATTAACAAATTGTTAATCATCTGGAAAAGAAAACGAGACAATATTTTATCTCTAAGACTGATGGTCTAAAATTTGCAGAAAACCAACCAAAAGGTTGGTCGATCAACTAAAAGTAGTGGTAACATTTGTTAAGCCAAAACTTAACTTCATACAAATTGTTAGCTATATATATATATATATCCGTTACACGGATATACACCAAACTAGGGAGGCCATCCATGATGATGTAAACTAAAGGAACAAGCAAAAAAATTGCTTTAGCTTATATATATGTCATTGTGTTTCGTAATGCATACAAATTAAGCCAAAGTAGGAGTCCCTGACGCCATCCCTCTGGAAAAAGCCCCCTGACACCACATGATTGACATAGGCACATTCCATCCAATCTCCAGTACTCCAAATTTCCTATAAAGGATGAACCAACACAAACCCAATAATCCATATAATTCTCTTTCTTTCTTTCTTTCTTTCTTTCCATGCATGGCTGAACCATCTCCTACACAACCTCCGCCAAACTGCGGCTCGGACCATCCTGTCCACAAGACCCTAGCCAGTGTGGCCAACCTTGCTAACCTTCTCCCAACCGGCTCTGTCCTTGCGTTTCAAGCACTCACACCTTCATTCTCCAACAATGGCTCCTGCCAACTTCCCAACGAGTGCCTCACCGCATGCACCATTGCATTTTGAGCCATCTTTTGTTTGTTATCCTCATTTACTGACAGCTTCACCGACAAGCAGGATGGAAAGCTCTACTATGGCATCGCCACATTCAATGGCTTCTACATCTTTAACTACAATTATGGTGATCAGGATGTTAAGGAATTAGACAAGTTCAAACTCAGCTTGGTTGATTTTGTTCATGCCTTTGTGTCGCCTTTGGTGTTCATGGTTTTTGCTGCTACCAACTCTAATCTGCAGAGCTGTTTCTTTCCTGAAGCAGGAGCTAATGAGAATGCAGTGATGATGAATTTGCCATTAGGAGCCGGGTTATTCTCCAGCTTTCTCTTCATACTTTTTCCAACTAGACGCAGAGGCATAGGAATATAGCATATACAACCTTGTGAGTTGTAACCACCCCTCATAGTGATGATATATTTGAGAGTTTTATGGATATAAGGAAATAATTGGAACCAAGTGTGATTTAATTTAAAGGCATATATATATGTGTGTGTGTGTGTGTGGGGATGTCTTATATATATATACAAGATGTGAGATATGTTATCTGTTTTTTTTTTTTTTTTAAGAACAAGGAATATTTGTTGGGTTTTAAAGTGCCAAATTCAGTGACAAAATACATTCATCTGCAATCCTGTCTGCAGTGCATACATACGAGGTGTTGTGTCAAGAGAAGACTTAGAAGATGTAGTTGAGCTTAACCAATCATAATAGAAGACCTATATGATATGGTTAAATTTAATTAAATCGGAATTCTTTAATTCGACTTAAAATCAGATTTGATTAAATTTCGATCATACACATGTCTCAATATTTAGATCATAACTTTCGGCTCAAGAATTAGATTGAGGTGAAATTAGTATCAATGGAAAGCTAACACAAAATTATACAAATCTCTGTGAAATAAGATTTTCACAATTCGGAACTTAACTATGTCAAAATCGTCCCGCAAAATAAGAACGAAAATATGGACGAATCCTATTCCAACTAAAACTAGTTTTTCTTCCCATTTCAACTAGTACTAGGTTTTCTTGTAGTCTATATATAGAGAGTTGTTATGCACGAAATTTTAAGGAATTCCACATAAGAATTCCATGTGCTAAGAGAGCGTTTAAGATATTAGGCGTTAGGGTTAATCTCTCTTAGAGTTAAAAGTTGTGCATTCATCACAGATCATATACAATCGAAGTCTACCAGAGTTCCGGTAAAGGAGATCAAGTAGAAGGATTGTGCCAGATGTTCTGGAAAAGGTCACTGCGGAAGAAGTCAAGTAAGTCGCTTGTCTTATGCAAGGGAATGTCAATTGCTAAGGTTTTGTAAATGTGAACTTCTTGTAATCCTTATACTTTTGTAGTTGATTGATTTCCTAGGTTTGGCTGCCCCGGAAAGGTTTTACATTTTAGAAAGTTTTCTAAATGGTTTCCTCTTCATAACCAAAATATCTGTGTTTATGTGATTTATTGTTTTACATATTTTGGTTGTATGATTGTTTAATTTTTAATTCCGCATATTATTTGCATACACCTATTCAACCCTCTTATAGGTGTCATTTGGAGTACTCGTTTATAGGTTTTTCAATATTCATTATTGACTTGTCTTATATGGCCTGATCAAGATTGAATTTTGCATGTGTGCATGATTCCCTTTCCTTTGATGATGAGATGATTGTGTTTTTCTTTGTGGTGAGTTAACTTCAGCTGTCATTTTGACTGTTGCCTTACACTTCCCCTTAAGCGAATGGGCAAATGAACTACCTTAAGCTTGTCACAGAGCATATATGATAAATCGGGAAGAGGAAAGAGTTGGTGAAAATGTTTGCAACCCGATATGTCATACTGATATATCAAGTCGAGAAATAATTGGTATCAATAATTTGTCTATATTTTTCTCAAATTCTCTTACAAATTTAATAGATCAACTATTAGATTTGTGGGGTACGGTCCATTATTGACTTATGTGGAGTTTACATAAATCCACAAATCTAATAGTTGATTTGTAAGATGAAATGAAAAAAATATAAGAAAATTTTTGACACAAATCATTTCTCTATTAAGCCACATGATCTATCATACTAATATATTGAGTCAACATGTCCTTGTTTACCACTTTTTTTCTTAGAAAGTCATAATCAATCTCAATGTAATTAATTAGTGCAGGCATGGAATACTGGATTGGAAGCCAATGCCAATGCACCAGCGTTGTCACACCACAGAATTGATGGTGAGTCAAGAGGAATTTGAAGATCTTTGAAAAGCATATGAATCGAAAATAAATTTGTGATGGTGATTGCCATGGCTCAATATTCAGCCTCCGTGTTAAACCACTATACTACTCCTTCCTTCTTTGCACTTCTTGAAACTAAGCAAGAGTTGAACAATACTCCAAAACTAGTAGTTAAGCAGCAATTATCTGAATTATCTGCCCAATCTGAATCACAATAGGTTTGAAGATGAAGTGGACCTTTGGTGTAATACAATGATCAATCATTCCCTTCAAGTATTTGAGTACCCTCTATGTTGTTGTTAGTAAGGATTCTACAAAAAGTCGGACTGATGAGGAGTTGGAACCTGGTGAGGTGCCAGGGAGGTGAGCAAGGAGCTTGTTTTCTCAAGGAGTCTAAAATGTTACAAAGGGCTGTAAATGTTTCGGAAGAGTTTGGTCAAATTGGTCACATGCAAGGCACATGACTAGTTTCTCATCCATTCTAATGGCTAACATAGTGGTTTTTTTGACGACAAAAAATGATAATGTGTTGTATCCAAGTATCACACATGTCAATCCGTGGGACTCTTCTAAAAATGGTTGTTAGTTTAGAGGACTTGAGTATATTTTCCCCAAAACTGAAAAATTAAAATTATTTAAAAAATGAAAAATACCAAAAAAATGATGGCCCTTTTAATCAAGTTATTTTTTAATAATTTCAAGGGCATTTTGATAAGAAAACATAAAAATGTTTTATTTGATAATAGTATAAACTCCAATACACTTTTTAAATTTTAGAGGCATAAATGAAAATATAGTGATAGTTCATAGTACTAAAGTATATTTCCAAAAAAAAACTTAAAGTTAAGATAATCAAGCCAATTTTGGCACTATTTGGAATTTGTATGCCACACTCCATTGGCAGGCTTAACTATATATATATATATATATATATATATATATATGGAGGATCAGTTCTTTCCATGTTGTGTTATTTTCTTGCTGGGCTGATATTCTGAAATTCCAAGAAATCTGAAGGACAGCTATTTGATGGGTTTGGTGATTTAAATGATGAAAACATACTTTTTCGTTTAGAATATGATTCCAATGCACAAGCACTGACCAGGGACTTTGTTACTGACACATGTTCTCAATGTCGTTGTTCAACACTGTAATTGTTTACCTTTTTTCAAAAAAAAAAAAAAAAAAAATTTTGCTTGGTAAAATTTGTACCTGAATTTTTACCACTTAATGCTATGCTTTTAAAACATAAACTAGTGCAATCAAAAAAGAAGGAAAAAAAAAAAAAACCATAATAGATATAATATTCCATCTTAATGGGCATCTTGATGTTTGTATCGATGTCACTTTGTATTGACATAGCCATTTGGAAGGACCAAACAAATTGGTTTTCTTGATTCTAATGGCAAAACAATTGGGCCATTGAAGCACTTTCTAACCTGCACATGATTAACCACAGCTCCACTATCCATCCAAACTCCCTTTTTTTTAAAAAAAAAAAAAAAAAAAAAAAAAAAAAAGGTGAAATGACATTAATACCCCTGTATAATTTATAAAAATACAAAATTATCTTAATTAAATAATTTTTTTTCTTTTAAAAAAAAAAGGATATTTTGAGAATTTTCAACCTCTATTAGGGTTTAAAAGAAAATTGTAACAGATGAATCACATTGCAAACTTTTAAAAGTTTGATACACTAATTGAAAATTTTTAAACTTTAACATCAATTGCAAAATGAATGAAAATTGAGAGATTAAGCAAAATTTCTCATAAAAAATAAATAAATAATGCATGGTCACTCCCATTAACTCTCCCTCTTTCTCAACCTCTTAGTTGCCTATATAAATCGTGCTCTCACATGCATGAACATCAACACAAAACTCAACCTCTCTCTCTCTCTCTCCGATCCCCATGGCTGATTCATATTCTATTCAAGTTGATCAACCAAATCCATCTATGCTTCTTCTACAAAACCAGCAGGATCATGTTAACCATCAACCCTCCATGGCTGAATCGCCTACGGTAATTGTGGTACATCCAAGCACACCACCACCACCCCCGTTGATGAATATTGATCAATCTTTGCCGCAATCAAACCCACCATTAATGGTGCCACCATCAACGAACCCTGCAGGCTCAGTTCATCATCCCATCACGGCTGAACAAACCTATTACATACTAACAAACCCACCAATACCATTCCCATACATTAACGGCACCAGTGCCGGCGGCCCCAACCTCACTTGTGATCCAACTTGGGCTCAGCCGCCCAATCCACCACCAAACCACGACCCGGCCGACAACATGGTTCAACAACAAATACAGCAACCATTCTTTATAATGTCTGCCCAACCTGCACCACCAATGAACCCCATGATCGGAGCACCACCGCCGCCAAGGGAGTACTCGAACCACAGTCTGCAAGAAACCCAACAAACCCCATCAAAATCTGCGCCATCACCGCCATCGCCGTCACCATGCCACAGCCCAGTCCATCAAAAGAGCCAACCTTCACCTCCGCCTGAATCATCATTCCCAATATTACAACAAATGCCCCCACCCCCACCACCAACTGCAGGCCGTGGCTTAATAAGAAAACAAAACGTGGCAAACACAGCAGCCAACCTGGCAAACCTCTTACCCACCGGCACAGTTCTTGTGTTTCAAGCGCTGATCCCATCTCTCACCGGAAACGGAAAATGCCAAATCTTCAACAAGTACCTCGTCGGATGCGTCATCGCATTTTGTGCCGCCACTTGCTTCCTCTCTTCCTTCACCGACAGCCTCCAACATGGCGACAAGCTGTATTATGGCTTTGCCACGTGCAAAGGCCTCTGCGTCTTTAACTACGATAATCGCCCGGAAGAGGAAGGAGAGATCAAGAAGGAATTGGAGAAGTTAAAAATCGCACCCTTAGACTTTGTTCATGCATTTGGTTCCCTCTTTGTGTTCTTGATTTTTGCTTTCAGCAGTACGGACGTGCTACTCTGTTTCTTTCCCGAAGCAGATCATGAAAATCAGTATTCGATTGTCATATATTTGCCACTTGTCGCCGGAGCTTTGTCGAGCTTTTTGTTCTCCATTTGCCCGACTAACCGTAAAGGGTTGGGGTACGCAGACACTCCACGCCGCCCATAATGCTCAAATCATGAGTAATCGTACACATATTTCCAAATTTTTATACTTAATTTCTACGCTTATATGCATTAGTACTTTTAAAATTACTATTCCACCTTTGAGTGGGAGAAATTTGGTGTAAATAAATTACTATTCCACCTATCAGTGTGAAAAATTTGGTGTAAAGAAGTAAGAGTATGTGTAGTATTATTCGCCTAAAATTTATTTTTGAGGGAGTTAAAATAAAATGTGATAATAGAATAATTTTTACTTTGTTTTCTTTGTGTGTATATATATATATATATATAAGTGAAAATGTTGTTGTGTGTTTGTTCAAACTTCAAAATTCAAGAACGTATTCAAATTTGTTCATTAACGATAAGTAGTCCGTCGAAGGATCTGATAAAGGAGAATCACTTCAAGAAGATTGTCGAGACTTCTCAAACACAACAACACTTTAAGAGAAATTAACATTGAAGCTCTCAATGCTGATAATCATCTCTTAGCACAATATGAAATTTTGCCTCTTAGTTGCTTGGAAACATCGTGCTCTATAGAGTTCTATATATAGGCAACTTAGAAGTATGTTTTCTTGCTGAAGTAGAAAACTTTATTAAGGAAAATCTGCAGTAGCATTCGAACAGTTGACGGTCTCGTTCAAACGGAACTAGGGTTTTATAAAAATCCAAGCTGAAATTGGAAAACCCTAATGCAGCAACATACAGCTTTCGTTCGAACGGACTAGATACCCGTTCAGACACAACTAAGTTAAACTTCTTCTCTAGCAGTTCTCGTCCAAACCCACAACGAACAGCCTTGCGAACGAAGCTCTCTGGATTTATTAAGTGCAACTCCCATTCAAACGGTCATGTGAACACTCAGCAAACAAAGCTCTCAGGTTTTATTATGGAATATATCACGTTTGGACGATCCAACGAATGGAGCTTCAACAGAGAAGAAATTACGCTTTTAAACGCCGAATTAGCCAAACTAAAAACATATATATGTGCGGCACACGTGACCACTTTATCATCCATTTTAACATCTAACACTGAAAAATTGGCTTTTTTTTTTTTTTTTTTTGACACAAGATGGTAGTTTTTTAAGTTTGGTGACATAAATGAAAAGGTTGTTGTAGTTCAAGAGCTAAGTGTATTTTCTCCTTAAAAAATAGGTAATTACCTTTTTCCCCAAAAATTATCACTCATTTATAATTTGCCCTAACGAACGGATACCTGTCACACTCAGCCACATTTAACTACCATTGTATTACAAAAACCCAATAACATTTAATAGATCTATTGTTGATAAGCTTGAATGGGTAATTACCACGACGTGGCAAGATGGACTCATTTGTTGCATCTTAGGTCTTAATCACTCAATTCTTTCTATTGATCTACACCTCGACAATGAGTGACGCAACCAAAATTAAAACTCTATATGAAAATTTTCTAATTCCAAAGTTTATTGGGTAAAAATGGACTTTCATGCAAGAGAATTACAAAAACGATATCGAGAGCCTTAGTTGGTCCGCCTCCGAACAAGTACAAGGCAAAAGTGTCCAATTGGAGTCTCTATCGCACCCCATCTAGGAGTAATAAGCCCGTGGACATCCTGTTGGGAGCTAGGCTGGTAGCACCTCCTCCGAACTGGAGTGTTGTTAGAAACTTCATCGTGATGCTCATCCGAACGAGTTACTACACCTGTCTGAACGAGATTGCAACCTGATCGTTTTAATTACGTGTTTATTAGGGTTATGACTCTATCTCTTATATAAACTCAATACGGATGATTAAGGCCGCAATCTATGTCATATTTTCTTGATCAGTTTTCAATAATAATAATAACAAATACTTCTTGGTTGAATTTTTTCTTACTTTGTCTCAATTCCTTGAGATTTTTTTTTTTTTTTTGGTGGGTGGGGGGTGGGTTTAAGAAAAGTTGTTAATTTTATGTCGTCTAATTTTGTGATCTACAACACCTACGAGACATCAATTATATATTCTTTTTATGTCCTTAGAGTAGTTAAGAATACTTTTAGCCATTTATGGGGCATCTTTAGCTTTTTAGTTGGACATGGCATAATTAGAAGGGGAAAAGACTAGAGGATCATGCACAATCAGACTGAACCACATATATAGTATATAATATGTTTACAGATCGAAGAAGGGTTCCATGATGCAAGTTTATTTTAATTTGGCTACGTCATGCAAAAATAATTCTTATGCTTCTCGCTGTATCAATTAATTAGTAGAAAGTGCAAACGTATTCAATGCTTATTCTTAGCACCAATAAGAATAAGAATTATCTCCACATCTTTTTTATTAAAGCAGAATATATAGTTCAAATGGTTCAAATAAAAAGAGTTGTGTTTAGTACTGTTGATTGTTATTTTCCACGGGTTCATATAAAAGAGGAAAGGCTAATTCTGATTTTTCAGCTGATTTGCATGTCATGTGAAACATAATTCATGACTATATATGACCTTAAAGAGTATTTAAATAAGCTTTTAGGGCATCTCTGCAAATAAAGCTGAATCCTCTCCGGTGCAAATAATAATTATTCTATTTTATTAAATATTTAAAATTAAATAAAAATAAAAAATAAGAAAACGGAATTGAAGGGCTGCATCCTTAAAGGATGAAAGAAGGGGGCACTTCATAGGCGGAGCCACCCCTAACTGTGAGCCACTCCCGCCTATAGGAGTCGCCAAAAATGCTGTCTAACTTAACAGAAAGGTGTCACTTAATTTTTTGGATGAAAAATACATAAAAATACCAATTTCAAATTTGCGACAAAGCAAAGCAATTAAATTTAATTTTTAAAATCCGAGCGAGCGGTCACAAAAGGCGCATTAATTTACTCAAAAATTTAAAATACATTTATCCTAAAATAAAATGTGTGTGAAGCTGCCGAATTGACCATGACCTGCCTGGATCAAACGCAGCCCACATGCCCAAATATATGGGTCAGATTCCCATGTCTAATTAAGTTGTAACATCTCCTTCACAAAAATCTTTTTCCGTTGGATTTTTTCTTTTCTTTTTCTTTTTCCTCTAAGCGATTACATGGGGATGGGGAAGATCTTTATTGGATTAAAAGAAAGAAAGAAACAAAAAAAAAAGTGTCATCCCTTTTGAAAAGTGGCACCATTTGATATTCAACACGTTGTTGTTTCTGGTGAGGATAAGATGTGTGTGGTGGTCTAAACAAAACAGTAAGCAATATCAACGGCTGTCATGCATCATTCATACTGTTGCCGATGTGGACTGATCAGTGATCACTCATGAGCACACTTTTCTGGAAAATTCATCATGTGGGCTTGGATTGTGTCAATATATATATATATATAGAGAGAGAGAGAGAGAGAGAGAGAGAGAGAATAGTAAGAGGATTGTCCACGTCGTGTGAGACAACATCAATTAAGATTTCAAAATCTTGCAACAGAAGGATAGAAAGTTTTGGAGCCTCTTGCATGTTGGTGGACCATAACCTAATTACACCATGCCCACACATTGCATGGATTTTGTTAGGGTTTTGAAAAAAAAAAAAAAAAAGTGATAATAATTTTCAGCCCAATTATCTAAACATATCAATTATAAAAGTTGAAATCTCATACCAATATTGGCATTGTCAGATTGTCTCCTCAATCTCCTTTCAAGGCCATAACCAATTGTACAAGTTTTGCTAGATGTAGCCATGTACGTGCCGTGCCGTGCCGTGCCGTGGCCGCCTACTTATCTAATAGAAAGATGGATGTGGATTTATGACAATAAGTTGTTTAAATCGCTAGCGATTTGTAAACAGGTATCGTAAGAGAGTTTATATGAAACTCATCTGTACAAATAAATTTTGAGTTGTTCTGCTACTTATATATTCAGATAGTTGGATTCAGGCAGTTGGGTTCCTCGTGAACTTTCTTATAATAATAATTCAAATTGTTAGCAATTTAGACAGTTTGTTGTTGTGGACGTGAAAAATGTGTGCATTAGGTGGCCATTTTTGTTAAGTAGTTTTCAAATTTCAAGTATGTGCATTTAATCTAAAATAAAATCAGTTTTGTTCGAAACATATGATGCTAGCTAGTAGCTAGAAAGTTGTGGGCATTATATATAGTTGTATAAGAGATTTATGTACTAAAAAATATCAAATTTATGGGCATTTATTAAGCAAATGAGAATAAGTAACACCCTCTTATTATAATTTCGATTTTTCTAGACTTGGACACAAATGGGCTGTTTATGCTAAGAAACATCAACTATATATATATCGGTAGGCATCATGTCACAATCAATGGAAAACTACTACCTTTTTCAATGTGGATCACCCATTGAAACATACAGGACGACACTCAACTATCCGGCAGGTTTACATCCACAAGTACAACGAATTACGGATATGAGAAATGTTGGAAATCACGTTCTCATCTTACTTCTAATTTTTTGAATGTTATGGTAATTAATTTTTTTTTAACAAAAATTAATAGACATTGTTATATCAACTCAATACAAAAAAATGAGACGGAAAATCCTCATCGGAGCTCCTTCTCAAACATGCTTACAAGATGAGAAGTAAGAAAAAGAAAGAAAAATCCGAACCTCGTATTTCACTATAAGATAGATAACGTAATAAAAGATTATCTGCAAACAGGATGAAGAGGTACCAGAAAAGTATGGAACACATTATTATGGCATCAGAAATTTAGTCCACACCTCTTGTTTTAGGAGCATACGTGGGTTTGTAACGGTCATATGACAAAATTTGGTCGTTATATGGATGAGTTTCCCAGCCAACATATCGAGGAGATTCTTGTTTTTCTGCATATGTTCCAAGAATATCCTAAACTCCACAGAAAATATCAAATCCAAGTGGCCCCCCACCTGAAATCAGAAGAGAAGGGCCTTGAGGATTTAATGCTTTGTTTGATCGAATCGACTCCTGAAAGATAAGCAAGAGTAGTGTTTGTTTGGCTGCCTTACACAAACGAGTGAAGGGTGTTGTATTTATTTATGAGGGAATGCTTTGTTACGACATACATTGAAATTATCTTCTGGGATAAAGCATATCTACATACCTTATCTTATGGCTCATGTGATGTAACGTCTCATCCTAATGACATAATATTGTTTGGTTTTGGTTCCTCACCTATCCTGGTATTACTCTCACATAAATACAATTAATTGCGAAGTTCTGGTAGGTTCATGATCATCACAACTTTAAAACGTATTGTTGTCAATAAGGATATAAGTATACTTGCATATAAGCATATTCTCATCCCCAGGCGATGTGAGACGCCACATGTGATGTAACCGAATGCTAGTTGCATTTCGTTTGTTACTTGATAATTATCCCTAGAGTAATATTACATATTACACCCTCGTCTTACGTTATACCCGATGTTATTGGACTAACATGACAGTAATGCTCATAACACGATGGATGAGTCGTTCTTTAAAAAATTAATCTAAAAATTGATAGGCACCGGCACACCTCCCTTCAAGCCCAGAAAAAGTAGATCGAGTAACTCTAAACTTGTCCAGAAGTTTAGAGAACCAAAGAAAGGATAAGGGCTTTGTAAAATGTAAAAATGTCTACGAGTTGGTCTAATTGGCTCAAGAGAAACAGGATATCAATTAAGGGAAATTCCAAATATTTTCTTATGGTAAATTGACAGAATTAATCTTCTTGGTAGCAAAAGTATTAGAGATTCTTAGTTTATGAAATTGTTTGAGGGTTAATTGCACTAGTGATATGAAATTTTGATTTTTTTTTTTTTTTCCAATGAAAAAGAAGAAAACAAAAAAAAAAAAATTACGAAATGCCTAGACTAGCTAGTAGCTAGTAAGGTTTGACTAGTAACAAAAACAAATGAGGGTAGACATATAAAAAAGAGGTCGACCCTTGTGACAACATTAAAGGGAGGAGCCTTAAAGTAAATAGCACATACCAATTCACGGATTGAATAATCCATTCTCCAAACCATACGAGTTTCAGCTCATAAATGATATCATGCATAGAATCAATTTGACGGAAAATTTTTAAAATATAAAATGTTTGAGTTATTATAGTTTTTACTCTAACTTTTTTTTTTGGAGATTAACATGTTAATTTGTAATTAATGAAATGATTAAGAGTATATTATTAACAAGTCAATCATAAATTAATTAAATTGATAATTTATATTTTTTTCGTTAATCGTTTTATCAATTATAAACTATCGCATCTACAAGGTGTTCGCATATTTGAGTCTTTGACCGCATGCCAGTAGCTCAATCAAGAAGGCTTGCCTAAGACAAGGAACGAGTGAGTGACTCGTCAAAGGTACCGGCAGAGAAAAGTCCGATGTCTAAATCAATAGAGTATTTGAGAGAGAATCCAATGGACAAGATAACTAAGAGGAAAAATGTGCATACCTAAGAATAGGGTCCATCACCTTCACTTATAGGACTATCGTTGTTACGATGAGTAGGCTTGATATGGCAGTGAACAGGAGTCAAGGGCCGGATGTGGAAGGTGACATATTCTCATTAATAGTTTTTCTTCAAGGGATGCTCCAACAGATCATTCCCTTTTATTGAGCCACGTTTAAATAGATAAAACCCTCAAGGAGAAGATACCCTTACTTCTATGGTCCACTCACCACGTGTCCATTGGGTATGTAACCGGCGGTGAGGGAATTGTTGGTCGACAATTCCCTCAAGAGAAGGCTAACCTAATTGGCATAGCCAATCCTAAGGGAAGGCAGACCTTTCTAGACATGTAGAATGACGGATTTTATTGGGTTTAAGTGGTGGGCCCTAGGAGCCCCTAGTAATAAATAGTATGATGCTAGGGTGACATTATTTGTTGCCTCTATTGAGTATTAAGACCATATGGATTTAAAAAAATAAATAAAAAATTTGAGATATGTTGGCACTATAGTTTCCAAAATGGAAAAAAAAAAAAAATTGTTCTCCGTTTTAAGCATCCCAAGCCGATCTGACATATCATGCTCTGGATACCACCTTTTCTATTCTCAGCTGTCTGGCCTGGAGGCTGGCCTTTTTGCAAATTTGAAAGGTGTTTGATTCCTTTCCATTTCCATTTTCCTAATATTTATTTTTCTCCTCATTGTATATTCCGTTTGAAGGAAATATCATTCAATCTATTTAAAATAATATCAAGTGTTTATAAATATTTAAAATGCACAATAAATTATTAATGTCATTAATAACAATTTACTAATTTAAACTAAATTTAATGTGCCTTTTAAATATTTATAAACACTTGACACTCTTTTAAATGGATTGAAAGATATTTCTTCTAAACTGATTTGGAAGAAATTTCTATCGTATATTCATTTAGAAACCCTTACATATTATATGAGACAGAAATTGCCATTTTAGATGACACCATTTTACAGCTCAACTGAAGATTGCTAATTTAACTTTTTGCTTTGAGGTTTTCCTGAGAGAGATATGCATGTTAATTAATTAAAATTAATATCCAATTATTATGATTGATTAATTAGTTGTTATCCCCCGATGTAATCTAATTTTAGGAAGCATTCCAACCCAGTGTTACACACAACAATGTCCAACAATTCATGGCTGTACAAAATCCTATTAATTAATCAAACTTTACCAAACGGCCAGATCATCATGCCCATCATTTGACCCATTTCTCTTCTTTACACAAGTAACACAACAAGTATAATCCTCATGATGCTATCACACGGTTTTGAAACCCAGAAATTTGGCTTGTTTGTTTTTTGAATTTTTTTTTTTTTTTTTAGTGTTTTACACAACGTAAAATATTGATCAACTAAAAATGTTTTCTGTCAACTAAGAAAAATAATATTCATGAAGCATAAAATGGTTTATGCAATGAAAAGCGTAAACCATTTTAAGCATAAACCATTTTACGTCTCATGAATATTAATTCTTGTACTCGACAAAAAACATTTTTAGGTTTTTCCTTGCACTCCCACACCCTGGGACACGCAATTGTGAGAAGCAACCTTAGTCAACCGAAAATATATAAAGAATAATTCTAGAAGTTCTTCTTGTGTTCTTTTTGTATCGCTCTAAAATAAGGTGGCTTTTAGAATTACCATTTGATCAAAATCTAATTATGATCAATCACATCAAGCCCAATTGTTAACTAATATGTGTCTAATTTAATTAAACAAAATATTTAGATTAATTTTTTTAGTTGCTTTATATTTATATTTTAATGTGGTGAATAAAAGTTGATACTCATATGTTTTTTTGAATAAATATTTGGTTCCATTCATCAATCAAGAAACTATAGAGCATAAACAATATCACAGATACAATTAAAAATTTCTTTCACCTAAATCTTATCAACTGACTTGTTTAACTGCAGCCTTATCTAGCATGTTACTATAAGTGAATGAAAAAAGAAATTGCTAATTTTCCATACGAATTAATTGCGAAATAATATTTCAAGCATTTTCTAGAAAAAAGTTAACTCAGTCTTTTTAACTGTATTTAAAAATAAAACATTTTACACCGAAACAACAGCGCCATATTAACTTACAAGTAACTACAAGTAACTTAGTTACGTGTGGCAAGAGGAGGATTCACATGAGCTACACAACATCCACCTGCCCTGGAAAAGCAACAAACCATAGCTAGCTACCCAAATTCCGAAGCTTCCAACACACAAATCAAAACCAGATAGATAGATAGATAGAGATCGAAAATGATGAGTGTATCTAGAAATTAATTAAGCAAGCAGGAAACTAAAATTAAAATAAAATAAATAATAATAAAAAATGTGGAAGAGAAGGGCAGATCTGAGCGAAGTCTTAGGCCATATTTCGTGGGACCCGGCACCGTTTGCTCTATCACTCCAGCTCATTTTTCACCACCTTTTTGTCTCGCTGGCATTTCCTTCACCATAATCTGTTTCTCTCTCCTCCCCTATCTTTGGCGTGCGGATATTATTAATACCCTCATCTCCTTCTCCAAACCATTTGCATGTCCATTTTTTCTCTCTTTCTTGCCAAATCTTCTAGATCTTGGCCTTCCCAACTATGGTTATGAGCTTTTGCAAAAAGAGCGTCCACGCTTTTCTTGGCCTCACCACCTCCATAGACACCACCACCACTGCCTTCACTGACAAGCTTCCGTGTCACCACCACATTTCGTCGTCGCTTGCGGGAGGGTTGGGACTGATCAGTGCCGCCGGCGGGGGTGATATCCAACGCTCCCCGAACGTTCTTGAATCGTCTTCGGTTAAATCCACGCCTCCTCCACCTCCTCCTCCTCCTCCTCCTCCGGCAGCTCCGATGATGATGACGATGATGATGATGATGAAAGACAAAGACCCCCGCGGGATAGGGTTCATCGATGATATAGGAGGCAGCGTCGACGGGTTGATGTCGTGCACCGAGAGTCTGGGGTTTGAGAGCTCCGACGAGAGACGGTTCGACGACAAGATTGAGGAGGAGATTAATGGGAATAATGAGAGTAGTAATGATGGGTTTCAAAGGCGGACGACGATTTCGACGAGAATGAAATGGAGGAAAGAGGGAGCGGAGGTCAAGAAGTTTCCGCCGCCGCTTTCTTCCATGACTCGTAACGGCCAGCGTAATTTCTTTTTCCGTGCTGTTAGGAAGGACGGCCGCCTTGAGCTCACTGAGGTCAGGATTGATCGGACCGAGATTCTCCGTGCTTCCCGACAAGATGGGCGCTTGAGATTGCACCTCATCAGAGACGACCCCGATGAAGATGAAGAAGAAGAAACAGATTTCGAAGAAGAAGAAGAAGAAGAAGAAGAAGAAGAAGTAAGTGGGGATGAAGAAGATAGAGTAGAAGAAGAGAAAGAAGAAGAGGAGAGTGGGGAGTGGAAGTTTCCGGCGAGTGGCGACGGGGTCATTAGATGTCACGAGTTGGCAAGCCACCACCACCACCAGCATCACAGTCACCACCAGCACAACTTGCATATATGGAGGCAGCATTGTGTGACAACCGGGTGAGGTTACCATGCTCACGTGTGTTTGCGAAATTGCCAGAGAGACAACCAGGTTATAATTTTTCGTGTGTGTGTCTTTTGGAAGCGTGTTGAAGATTTCTGCAACGTGTTATCTGCTAAATTTAGCAATCAGAGATGGTTGATGCATGTGTCCCATCTTAAATTTGGTATTGATAACAGTGGAATCTCTGCATACGTACGACAGCAACCCAATTGCTCTGCATCGCCAGCAGAGAGAGACAGAGACAGAGACAGACAGACAAAGGTTGCCAAATTTAGAATGGCTCTGTTTCAACAACATAAACACAGTTTCAGTACCATTTTTGAGACCTCATCTTCCATCAAATAAAGAAAATTCTGAAGAATACCAATACCAATACCACATCCATGCACCACCGTCAATTTTCTCTGTAATTTTTTAGATGATTTATAAGGGGTTCTGTTTTATCTTTCCAGAGCTCATCTTTCATCAAATATACCAAATTTTTGAGACACCAATATCATCCACAACCACCAATTTGCTCAAAACAAAGGAGCATAAAAAGACCACCTTTGTATGTATGTACGTTTTTGTTCATGATTTTTTTGTGGAATCTGTACATGTAAATGGATATTCTTGTGTGTTTATGGCAAAAGTCGTGAAGATGATGAAATTCATGTGATTTTTGAAGATTGGTGGTGTGATTTTTGTCAGAAGATGCTGAGAGGACTTTGAAAATTAGCCCAAAAAAGTACTGGTGGACATGTTTTTGTGATAAGACGATGAGGGTCGTTGAGGTCAAGTACTTACTTAAAAAGTTGCGGAGAGGGACTTGGTGTGAAGTTGACAATGGAAGCTCAGGTCGGTCCTCGGAAGGAGCAATAAAGGAAAACGACAAGGATAAGGTTACACGTGGACGCTGTTGACTGCTTTGAAAAGTCATCATAGCTTTGACTAAATCAATGTTTTTTTTTTTTTTTTTTTTTTTTTAATTAGATTAAAGCCATATGCTAACTTATCCTGATTATATAACACTCGGTGACACATGCTTGAAAAAGTTAGGAATTGTCAATATTGCAAGGTAATTAAGGGAGAAATTAATGCCGACGTATAATAACTGCATGCATCTATTTTCATATATTTTTTATACGTTATTAGTATATATAGATGCAGTTAGTAGAAATCACTATATATATATATATATGCAGATATGGATAGCAATTTCAAGGTATACTGATTGAGCCATTTCTTCCTCTTGCTTAGAAATTTGTTAGAAATGAAAGTTATTATTTTGTCATATTTTACTTATAATACAAGTGTTATTTATATTTAATTGATTCATGATTTTTACTTGTAGGGATGTTTATTTGGATTCATGATGTGCCGTAGATCTATTGTCATCAATGTTCACTTATGAATGTGCTACATTTAGACTATATATATATATATATGTTTTATGTTTTGAATTTCAGATTTTTTTTTTTTTTTTTTTTTTAATGTTTGTTGGATTTGTAATTTATAACAAAATGATTAATGAGTGTGATCTGAATAATAGTGTTCTACTATAGATAAGGCATTTTTATAGTTACTATAAGCATGAATTATATACATATACCTACATTATGTGAATGCGAATGCGATCATTGCATTAGCATCCACATTTTCACTCCTAATGCAAGAAACATTTACAGTGACCTCTTGCCACTTTTAGAGGTAGAGTTTCATTAGTACCCCAAGGACGGAGCTAGGAAGTCTTATGGTAAGGGGCCAAACCAAAACCTTTTTTTTTTTACAATTTTTTCATTTGGTTGTTTTTATAAACTAAAGAGTACCCCAAATAAAAATTAAAAAATATTGTAGTCTACAATCAAATAACTATAGTTATTAAATAACAACTAAATAATTATAATTTTTTATAAAATACCAATAAAAAGAGCAAACTCCATGTACAAACTTTTCAAGATGCCCGTTTAGCAACCCACTATTTTTTTTTTTTTTTTTCCTTTCTACCCAAAAAAGTCACTCATTTTGTTCACATTTACAAACAACTTTCTTCATTTTTTACTCATAGAAAATTCAAAACTCATTTTACTTGGATCAACACACCTTTATGTCTTATCAATCTATTTCTTTCTCATTTTTATTCGACCGGCATATTTGCTTTGTGGTAGCCAACACTAGTAGGGACTACAATTTTTTTTCTACAATTAGGGCTTCAAAGTTTGAATGGGGAAGAACCAAAAGACTTATTGAAAATTTTTATATAATTAGGACTTGTAGGTTTGAATGGGTAAAAGCCAAAAGATTCTTGGGTGGGCTAAAAGAATTAGTGAATAGGGGAAAAATCTTTACTGAGTTGGACAAAAAATATTTGTTGGTATGGGCCAATAAGCTGGAAGTAAAGTTTTACTAGAATTGAGGGTGGCCTATGCTGGCCCCCTTCCTCCGTCATTTGCATTTGCCTACACCTGTAAAACAAGGGAGGGGTTGTCAGAAAACCATGGGTGTCCAGGGAGTCAATAAGGGATCGTTTGTTATCCAAGAGGTGCATTTTAATGTTGGTCTTGAACCTGGAGTGGGCAATAGCCACCGGGCTCCGTCCTACCACGCCTTATATGATATGGTCTTCCAATAATTAATCAATTCTTTTAACTTTTTTTTTTTTTTTTTTTTAGTACGCTAATCAAACAATCCTACCATGCATTTACTTTTGTTAATAACATAAAAGTATATGTAGCCTGTGTTTGACTGCGTCCAAGAGGGAGGATATAAAAGTAAAACTCGTCGACAGCAGGGATCGAACCTGCGCGGGCGAAGCCCAACAGATTTCAAGTCTGTCTCCTTAACCACTCGGACATATCGACATTGTTGTTTAATCACTCTCATCATAAAAAATTAATAGTTCCTAATTTTCATGTGCTTTTTTACGAGTTATCAGACAAAGAGTAATGAGAAATATTATACACTAATTTTGGGTGAGTGAAATCCGTAAAGTTGAAAAAATCTTTAATATTATGCACCAAACGGGTATCCATCTATTCTGGTAATGTTACATCTAGTTGTGTCATCTATTTGCTTTAGTAGTTTAGTTTACTACAAACTTAATTGCACAATTCTAGTGTGACTGGATATGAGAAAATTTGACAAGTGTTGTTGCTTTGTAGAGAAATATTAATTAATTAATTAATTATTATTATTATTATTATTTTTTTTGAGAAAAAAAATACTATAGAAGTTTATGGACAAATGTTGTAGCCGGTTTCGTCCGGCTAGCATCTCCCCCCTCTACTACCATGAGCCATATCCATCTTCTAGCACAAATTATGAACCTACAATGAACATTGTTGGCTATAAGTGAGTTTTCAAGCTAAAAAGTAAAAGCATATAGAGGAATCAAAGTATCAAACATCACAACACTTGCTTTGTTGCATTGTTTTTAAGGGTTGATTTCGTGCTGTAAAATCATGCAAGAACATTGTTTTAAAGGATTGATTTCGTGTTTCCAAATTATTTAATGCGATCGAATTTTTTGACATGCAATCTTATAAGATTATATTATAGCGTTTACTTTAGTTAAAAACACACTTCCAAGTACAAAGGCCAAATAAACAACCTTTCAATCTTTCCTTACAAATAATAATCTCATAATTTTTTTAGAGCAATAGAATGAAATAAATGAAGTATATATATATAGTGCTCTCTAGTGGGCATTTTTTATAGTCGTGATTATCAGCCTTGTTCTAAAGAGCTAGAAGCCCAAATCTTGATAATGGTTAATGACCAAATGGTCAGAACCACTAGAAATTCAATGGTAATGAAAACTCTTAATGACCAAACGGTCATAAAGCCAAAAATCTTGATAATGGTTAATCACCAAACGGTCATATATCATGACCATTAGAAATTCCATGGTGATAAAAATGGTCATAAGCCAAAAAATCTTGACCAAATGGCCAACTTGAAATTCTCGCATTCATACTATTGATGAGAAAAAAATTTGAACCAGCCACTTCAAGTCTTCGTCCATGAGAGAAAGTGCATCATTTCTTAGCTTATGAGTTGCACCATTCGCTTCTCTTCTGATGTGAAACACTTCTTACTGTTGTAAAGAATGCAACACTAGTCAAACATTGTCAATTAATTGGTCATCCTTCTATAATGCTTGCACGCCCTATAAAGCATCGCTTTTCAATTTTCCATGTTGCAATTCAAGCCCTCTTTTAAAAGTTGCGGCTCTTAAAATTACTATAATTTCTGCAATAGCTGGATAAATAATATGATCAGGCCCGATGGCATATCATTGTAGAGAGGGAAAGACAGCCATTGACGGTGACATGTACAAAAAAAAAAAAATCTGTGAAAATTTTATAGCCGGCAAACAATGGGAACGAGTTGAACAAGTTGTAGTATTCCTTCAACAATTTCCTGGTCAAAAGAAGGAAGATTTCTTGCTTTGTGGGCTTCTTAGCTGGAAATAACGAAATATATAGAGTTTGACTTTCTTAGATCGAGTTCTCGTAAAGAAGGCAGAAGGGGGCTAATCTATGAACTAGATCCAACTTTCCAACTGGTTCTTTAATACGTAAGTTTACTTAAAAGTTTAATTTAATCCCAGAATGGAATGTCTTAGGTTGAATATTATAAAATTCGTAGGCTCATGAGAAAGAAACAGATTATATAAATTAAAGATGAGAGAATGATTTCGTCAAACCATTTTATAATCTATGACATATCATGCCAGATGGGGAATGAGTCGAATGACACATCCAACCAGCCCATCATTGAAAAAAAGGAGCCAATCTTTCAACTATAAAGTTAATACAAAATTAGTGAGTTATGATTAAAAAGTTTTGCGTTTTTAATTAAATGAGTTGGATTATAATTGACTTATATATAGTTAATATCTTGATATAACTCTAACCCGACACGAATTCAACATGAAATTTATAAATTAGGGTTAAAAAGTTTGATCCGTTTAATTAAATATATAATCTTATATTTACGTTATGTATCGACATGACCTGAACCCAATACACAAACACGAATTGCTGTCCCTAATCTTAACCAAGTTCAAGTCATATATCATTTGAGAATATTTTTTCCAATTCAAACTAAACCAAAAACACCCTCCAAATACGTTAAAAATAGAGCCAAGATTTGCTTCAACCTTTCTTGTAAGATCTTTTGGGCTGCTTTAACAGTTACCAAAAACACTTTTATTTTTCTTTTGGGATTAAAAAATTAATTAACAGGAACGCGTTTTCATTATTTGCGATAATCCAGAACACTTTATGACGATGCTAGAAATACGTTGCCCATCCTCATTGCAAACGCACAAGTTTGAATTTTGGTGCAACCAGAAACGCAAAGTCAAGCACGAACGATAGGAATAGGAGCCAGATAATTATGTCACCCCACGGCAATCAACGAACCGTGCTGCCGAAGCGCATAATCGTGATGCGCCACGGCGAGTCCAGGGGCAACCTCGACTCGGCGGCCTACTCCACCATCCCGGACCACCAAATCCCGCTGACGGAGGCGGGCCTGGCCCAGGCCCGCCAGGCCGGGGCCCAGCTCCGAAGCCTGATCGACGGGTGCTCGTCCCCCCAGTGGCGGGCCTACTTCTACGTGTCCCCCTACGCCCGCGCCCGATCGACGCTCAGGGAAATCGGGCGGGCCTTCTCGAAGCGGCGGGTCATTGGGGTCCGAGAGGAATGCCGGATCCGAGAGCAGGATTTCGGGAACTTCCAGGTGAAGGAGAGGATGAAAGTCATCAAACAGACTCGGGAGCGCTTTGGCCGATTCTTTTATCGCTTCCCCGAGGGCGAGTCCGCCGCCGATGTCTTCGACCGCGTTTGCGGTATGTTCTTCTTTTCTTTTTTCCTTTCTCTGCTTTCTTTGGCTTTTAGTTGCTTTGTTTATGGGCTTTGGAAGTAGTTCTCTCTTTTCTTTTCTTTTCTTCTCTTTTTTAAATATATTCTGAAGAATTTTTGGACGTATTTTCTTTGATTTTTGTGCTTTGTTGTTTAGTTAGTTAGTTAATCAGTTGTTGGGTTATGCTTAAAATGGTAAGACGACGATCTCTCAGAATTCTTAGGTATTCTACTCACTAAATTTCTTCCAATCTCAATTTGAAAAACAATTGTTGAGATCTGATGAATTCTACTTGGTAAGCTACCTGAGTGATATGCATACGATTTTGGGTTTCTTTTCTTTTTCTTTAGGTCAAATTATTTCGATGTTTTGTTTGGCTGGTGGAAAAATGTAGGGAAGGAGAAAGAAGTTGGAAGCAATCAAAACTGAAAACTTTCATAATTCATGGTGGCCTCCATATAGCTTTGCTTTGAGAATTAGCAAGAAATATATATGATAAATTAACACTAGAATGACATTTGCTAATTTCCCATTTTGTAAATTTAATTTTTGAGATAAAAACAACCATCAATGTGTGCTGCCATGTCCCAAAATCTGCGAAGAGTAAAAGGGAAATGCAAGATTCATATCCTCTGCAATCTAGTACAAGAATTTACTCCTACATTATGATTGTAGTTGGGGGATTGTTGAGTCTATCAATTGAAAGTATACTCCCAAAAGAAGAATTTTATTTGCAAAATCTTCTGTCACTGAAATGATAACAATGAGGAGATAATTTGAATCCTGCAGGTTTTCTTGAATCCTTATGGAGGGACATAGAGATGAACAGGCTTCACCATGATCCTTCCCATGACCTGAATCTTATAATTGTATCACACGGGCTAACCTTGCGTGTCTTCCTCATGAAGTGGTTCAAGTGGACGGCCGAGCAATTTGAGCACCTGAACAATCTTGGGAACTGCGAATTCCGAGTGATAGAGTTAGGATGCGGCGGAGAATACAGCTTAGCAATCCATCACACGGAGGAGGAAATGCGAGAATGGGGGCTCGACGAAGATATGATAGCTGACCAAAAATGGCGAGCAAATGCCAAGAAGGGTGACTGGAATGACGATTGCCCCTGGTATCTTGATGCTTTCTTTGATCCTCTGGGTGAATCAGATGAGGAAGAGAGTAATAACAGAAATCCAAGTGATTCTTCTAGTATGTATCTATAGATTGTCCAGCATTTGAATTGAAAATTGTACTGATTTACTAGGTTGTGGTTTGTGCATGTTGGTTTTTCAAATATTAGAAACAGGAAGGGTTGAGGGTGATTCGGTGGTATAAAGTAATGTAGTAAAGATCAAAGCTTCCAATTTGAGAGTTGGGAGAACTGCTATAACCCTTGGCTTCCTTGTTACAGATTGACCCAAAACAAAGGTTATACCTTTGTGGATATTTTTAACTTACTTTTACAACCATTCAAATTTGATTATGTTGGAAATATAATACAGAGGAATAAAATATTGGTACCTCTCTTGCATCAAAATAAGATCTGAGTAATGTTGTTCTATGTGTCTTAGCTCCTGAGTCTCCAGGCTACAGCATTTTCTTCTCTCGGCAATGGAGTATGTTACTATAGCGATACCCACAATATCCCGTCTAAATTCTTCACCATACTCAAAAGAGAGTGCAATTTGTACACATTACAACACTCTAATGCAACAAACTTCCAAAAACGTTTTCCATGCACACGCTGTCAAAAGCTTTCTCAAGTTTGTTTTGGATTGCGTTAAAGAGCTGAAAAAATATTTTTAGTATTTAAAAAATTGTACCAAACAAAAACTATCATATTTGGTAAAAAATTTCAAGAGTACCCCTTTGACTTTTTTATTTTAAAAATGGCAAAAATGAACTTTTGCCAAAAGTACTTTTTGGACCTAAAAGCCATATTTCTCAAACACAATCCCAAATATACTCTTATTCCCGCGCACTCCAAAAGTCAGATGTTCATCTAGTTCAAATGGGAAGTTGGTAACTACCGATTAGATGCATACAGATTCAATTTGCAATTTTAAAACATGTAATTTTAAACTAATGATTTGAATATACGATTTTTAAAAATGTAGTTAAGCATTCGGTATCGTAGTTTAAACTTTAAATTTGACCACCTTGTTTGCAATTTGAAAATGCAAATTTTGATGGTAATTTTAAAAAATACACACTCCCAAATGAATTTTTTTTTTTTTTTGGTTGATTTAGTTTAAAATTACACTTTTAGTCTGCAAAAATGACAATGCCATCAACACTCTAAACTAGGGGAATTAACGTAAAAACCAATTATGAGCTATATTCATCTAAATGAAAATATCTGTAGGTCCCTCTGATTTGCTCTCTCAAGATTTTTCAATCAAATTTGATTGATAGTATGGTGATATATATATATATTTTTGAAGGGGATAGAATGGTGATATTACTTTGCTTAATTTGTCAAAAGCCTAGATTTAAGACTTTAAGAGCATGTTTGTGATTGCGTTTGAAAAATAAAGTTTTTAAGTCCAAAATAAATTTTGAGCAAAAGTTTCATTTTTATGCTTTTGCCAAAAGTGCTTTTGGTCATTTTGGGCTTTTTTGACCTTTAAAAGCGCTTTTAATTTTTTTTATAAAACGAATACTTTTTTTTTAAAACGGACTTTTTGAGCGTAAAAAATCCCAAACAGGCCATAGTAATTCCAACCACCACAATCACCATCTTTTAATTTTGTTTTTTAATTTAATTTTTGAATTTGTCATAAATAAAAAAAAATAGTAAAAGGCACTTAATGAATTCTTATCACACTCTCTTCTTACATCCACAATGAAAGTCATCCATTTTCATGATATGCTCTAAAGTTTAAGTTTTTACAAGATATAGTTTGGTAACCACCAAGAAGAAAGAGATGAACAAGGATTCTCGTTGTGAGAGACACAGAAGGACACGCCATGTGCGAACATGGCCCAATTGCTGACAATCGGAGAGCGCCCTCCAACATCGGCCAATGCGGAATTTTCACAAAACAGAAGTTTTCTGTTCCCCAATCCAGCAAAATGATTAAAGCAGCCTCCTACTTGACTAACCAAAACCCCCAAACCGAATCTTTCTCTTTTGTGCTTTCTCTCTCTCTCTCTCTCTCTCTCTCTCTCTCTCGCTACAAATCTACCTACATTTTGCTTATCTCATCATGAACATCTCTTCTTTACACTTTCCTGGGATCTGAGTCTCCTTTATTTTCCCTGAGAAACAAAGTTAAAGTGCTCGTGTATCACAGACACACAGAAATAAAATCCGAGACGAAGTGAAAGTGCTTCAATCATTAGTTATAGTTAATATCTGCTCCTATTTGATGCTGGGTGTTCTTTATTTTTGCTAAAAAAAAGTTCACACACACTTCTAGAAGACACCCGGGTCGTCCAATGATTGTCTCGCAGTCTTATTTATTCAAAGTGTGTGACCCAGATCTTGAAATGCATATCTAGTTCCTGATAGTGGGCATTCTTCGTTTCTTGCTAAAATATTCACTCTCTTCTAGTAGACACCAAAGATTGAGTTATGTCCCGATTTCGAGTAATGGGTGTTTGATATTTGATCTTGGGTGTTCTTCATTTTCTTGGGTCAAATCACTTTTTGGGTTTTTTTTTTTTTTTTTTTTTTGGGAGGGAATAGATGGCTTATCCACCGGATCATGGGATCTATACTAATGCGGTTTTTAGGTTGGTGTTGGTTTTGGTGGGAGTGAGTTTGCTTGGATACACAGTTGGGCCGCCACTGTACTGGCGCTTGAAGGGGAATTCAACTGGTCAAGTTTCATGTCCTTCATGTGTTTGTGATTGCTCTTCAGAGGATCTCTTCTCCGTACCTTTAGGTGAGGTTCAGTTTTCATTGCTTGTTACAAACTTTCAATATAGTAACATTGGTGGTCCATTTGCATATTTATTTCTAACTCCTTTTGTGTTCCGGCTTTGAAAATTTTGTATACCATTGTTTTAGAACATATTCTCTTTTTTGGCATAATAAATAGTTCTCCTTTGGCAGTAATGCTTCAGATGCTTCCGTTTGCAGAGTTAATAGTGATATTGGTCTTACATTTTATGGTCACGGAAAACGCTGATCTTGTGTAATAATAGTGCTAGTTTCCAATTTTGACTTATTCAAAAAATTAGAGAAAAAAAATCTTTTTTTTTTTTTTTTTTTTTTTAAATGTTAGGGTAACAATAAGCCGCATCAACTGGGTAGGAAAGCATTCCAAGTAGCCAATTTGTATAGTATTTACTCAATTTAATTCCTTAAACTGATGTTAGTTTATTATCTAATTAAAGTTGGAAATGTAGCTTCGTTGAAACTGGTTTTTTTGTTGATATATTGAGAGAGACTGCTTACAGCTTGGTCTGCCACTATTTACAGGAGTCAGACGTCCTTTTTTTTTTTTTTTTGGTTTTTGTTTTTTGGAAATAAGTTTAGCCAGTCTTTACTAGGTCTCTCTGTGTTAGTAAAGCTTTGGGTTGCCTAGGAGTGTGAAATTTACACTGGTCCATCTTTTTTTAACTTCTGTGTGAGTATGAGGTTGGGAGTTGGGGATAGTTGTACCTTATGTCCATTTGGTCTAGCGGTTTCAAAACATATGGTTTAAAAAAATAGCAATTTCGAAAAGCAAGGAAAATGCAATTACGCGCTTGGTAAAATCATGTTTTAGCTTATAAAATTGTACGTTTTTTGAAATGTAATTTTTTTTTTCATGTTTTCAAACTGCCATTTTTTTTTTTCAAACGCACTCTCAAAGGGATATTAGTTCCTCTTTCATTATAGTCTTAATGAATGGTGCAGATGTTACTCGAACTCAAAATTGGTTTTACAGTCCAGGTAATCTTGGATGACTGTGATGGGCCATTAACCAAGTTTGAGCAATACTTCTGTTATTACTAGGCTTCATCACTTTTTCTGTCTATCTTTGAGCTTGGTAATATTAGTTACATTTTCTTGTCATGCCTGTTAATACATTTTTTTTTTTTAATCCTTCTTGCAGAAATCGTCAACAGCTCAATTGGAGGTCAGTTCATGTGTCTTACTTTCTTTTTGTTTAAGTGTTATTTTAAGCTGTCCATTGGGACAGGATCAAGTGGTTCTGGTAGTTGGAACCTCAAAACTTGTTAATGATTCACCCTTGCATGTCTTCTTGTGGGATATTAATTCAGTGCTTTCAGGAATAGAGTGGTGATGAACATGTGTCCAAAAGGATATGAAATTATTATACGATTTATCTTCCTGAACATCTGCAGAGATAGAAAGAAGGGCAAGTAGGAGTTGTGTTTGGTTCTTCTTTTTTCAGCACTTTGAAGCTTCTATAATTGGATATGTAGAAATCTTTGAAGCATCCAATGATTTTGAAATTTTCCCATCCAGAAATGTTTTAGAACAAATTATAAATCAGCCGTCCCTTCTTTCTTTGAACAGTAATGCATAGCTGATATATGATTAGTACTTTTTCCAGATTGGGATAAAATGGTAGGAAATTTGTGAGCATCTTGCCTTCACATACCCATTGATATTGAAATGGAATAGTTAGTTTCTTAAGAACTTAACTCATTTTCTGTGATATATCAGTACAGAGTTTATAATCTGTGATTGAAAAAACTGAATTTGTGTAAGAAAATGCTCACTGGGATATTTACACATTTGCTTTCTGCATGCCCTCTGTGACCACAATTTTATGAAAACTCATAGCAGAGTTGCTGCATCACTTTCAAAGAAAGCACAGTTCAATTTCCAACATGAGTGTTCAGCAAATTTTCTTCTGCATATTCATCCAATCATTTTATTCACAATGTGCAGACTGTGGTAAAAATGATCCAGATATGAATGAGGAAATGGAGAAGGATCTCGTAGCTTTACTGTCAGAGGAACTAAGTTTACTGAAAGCTGTTGCTAATGATACTATGGAACACACAAAGGCATTAATGATGGACACTAGGAAAGCCTATTCACACTATCAAAAGGAGGCAGAAAAGTGCAGTGCTGGAGTGGAAGCTTGCGAAGAAGCAAGGGAGAGGGCTGAAAGAGAACTTGCAGCGGAGCTTAAGCTCTCAGCATTGTGGGAGAAACGAGCTCGTGAACATGGGTGGACGGATAACAGAAGAAGAGCACACTCACGATCCTAGTTTTTATGTTTTTGTTTTATGCTAATGTTAGGCTTTTGATCGTACAACTGATGCTTAGAGGTCTCTTTTGTGAATATAGATACGTTTAACAGTATTTACTTTTCAACTGTTCTTGTATACTTTTTAGAATAAACTATTGCTAAAAGGAAGGTAGATTAATGAAATGAATCAATGTTGGTAGATTTAATCCAACCTCTCATGTCTCATGCATTGGATAATTTTTTTCAAACTAGGCGAGAGAAATAAAAATTGGTTTCTTTTTTATTTTTTTAGAAAATAATATCCACCTACCAGAAGAACACCTACATTCTTCTTTTTCAATCATGTGCATTAACATTTTTTTAGAAAATAATATCCCCGGGTCATGTTTAATAAGTTTGATCATTCACATTTAACTTCTTACTTAAAATATAATCATAATTAATTTTTCTCCATTTCTGCCTTCGTTTTTCCCCTAGCTTACAATTAACACACAAAAAGAAGGGAGCTAAGAAATGCTTCCAAGGCGCACTTTTTTTTTTTTTTTTTTGTTCACAAGCAATACAAAAAGGCACAATTTATTGTTAATATAATAAGCCTGTATGGCTAAGGAAAGCCAGGAGCTCCACGCACCCATTACAACTGCGCTCCCAAGGTTAAATAAATAGAAGGCAAGAAAGTCCCCCACAAACCACAATCCAGTTTGACCTTAGTATTGCCAAATATCAAGACCATGAAATCTTGTTCTACATGTGAAGTGTGTAGTAAATCAATGACTTATTCTTTGGGTTTATTTGAGTGAAAAATTTATAGTCTGGCTCCATCAAGTCAAATATATACTGTCCAAAACCGCAAAGCCGGCAGCAACACCACCTTCATCTGATGAAGATACTTTTGTCCGCAGCAAGTAACCACATTGGTCATTCACAATCACCTTGTTCTTGTTCCTGCACATTCCATTCCAAGAAATGAGAAATGCCGGATGAATATGCCTTACTTGGTGCTTGTTTGGTATGTTAACAAAAATGGGGTTAATAAAACCAATTGCCAAATTGGATTCATAGAAGTAATTGTCAAAGAGAGACATGTAAATCGCCAAGGGTGGGGGTGGGGGTGCCTTCATTGAATAAATGGGAAGCACATGTACCTCAAGTAAGCACTATATATACCAAGTTCTGATATTGCTTGATCTTTATGACAAATGCCATCGCGCATCAAAACTGTGGCAAAAACATTAGGGAATACCCTTTGCATTAGGATGTAAGCTGCACTTCCATCGGTCCCTTCCTTCTGCAATCGTAGAAGGGTTTCTCTCACATCAATACCGTAGATATTGTTCCCTGAAGTAGAAAGATTAATCATCTGTTAACAATGTTATTAGCGGCAAGAACAGCAGAGCAGAGTTCAGGAAATAATGATACCTCCGCCTTCTCTTTGGGGTTTCATAACAAACAGCTCAGGTATTTCAATTGCCTTTTTGACAATTTCTGAGTCATCCAAACTCCACAATCCAGCAAAGCATTTCCGTAGTTTGGCAATATCCTCTTTATTGTCAAGAAACCTGCTAACAGAGGAATCTTTAAGGAAGAAAACCCAATTGGAGTAAACCTGTTCTGCGAATATTTACAAAAGAATGAAGTACTCATAGTTTTCAGGACAAATATGCAAGTGAGAGAAATACTTCTATCATGTTTTAGCCAGTAAAGATGTCAATCACTTAATAAATCACGTTGCCTCCTGCTTTTGATAGAAACTAGATGGCATTTAGTGGGGTTAAAAATAAGTAACTGAACACTATATTTTCAACTTCACCTGAAAAATCATTGCATTAACCCATTACTAACCATTCTTTTAGCCATCAGAGAAAGTCATTTGCATTAACCTATTACTAACCGTTCTTTTAGCCATCAGTACCAATCTTGTTATGAGATTGCTTCCAAACACACCACGTAGTACTGATTCACAAATGACATGGACATTGTAAGGAGTAGTAATCATGCAATACCTCTCAAGTACATCAGGTTTTGCGAGTTCTTGTTGAATCTTTTTGGTTCCTGCTAAATGATAAGAAATCGATGGGCACTTGATGGCAGATGACTGCTCCATAAGTAGCCTAGCTTTCCATTCCTACAAATCAAGTAAGAATGAGTATAGAAGAATCATATGATAGGCATTATATCCTGAGTTCGACACATCTACTGGCATGGTATAGTGGAATTCTAGTGGATGGATAGTATCATATGGTTGTGTTAGAGATCATTTAGCAAGCAACCAACAGAAATATATACATATATTAGAGTGTAGGTATGGATGAAATACTTCAGAGAGGATTACACCGGGATCCAGTAAAACAGAGAGGGAAGTAGAGAGACAAGCTGAGAAGGGAATTTCAAGGCGAGCACGCATTTGTATTCTTCCAATATGGAAATAGAGGTGTTGGAAATGTATGGAACACAAACATAAGCTACATATATCAAAAAGAAAACAAAAAATAAACCAGCAAAACAGAGGAGGAAGTAGGAGAGGACAACCTGAGAAGGGAATTTCATATGTGAGCAACATTTATTTCAATATGAAATAGTGCTTGCACAAGGAACACAAACATACAGAATAAAGACTAGTATAATATTAATCAGTTCGTCTTTTGTATTATTCCTGATAGTTGCTTCGTTTCTAAATCTTGATAATGACATATCTCAATACTGCCATATTGATGCTGGATTTTTATTTTATTTTCTTTATATATATATATATATATATATATATATATATATAAGTTAGAAGTCATTATCAGATTTAGAAACAATTCAGGAGGCAATATCAGAATAATGCACAAAGCCATTTGATTATATCTCAATATTGCCATATTGATGCTGGATTTTATTTTTATTTTCTTTTAATTTCCTTTTTACCATTTCAAAGATTTGATGCTCACGTTTTAAGGCAAAAAGAAAATAAGGATTATCTTCAGAAAATTTGTAGATAATTTGCAAGACATTTAGATTTTAAAATATTAAGAATTAAGATAAGAACATGAAGAAACTGATGATGAAGTTGGTAATGGTTTGGCACCTTTCATACAAGCATAAATTATGAATCATGTTTCACTTAAAAAATTGCCTCATACACTCTCATGCGCGAACTTTAAAAATTCAGTCAATTCCCCCTACCATGGATGATAGGAAGTTTTACTATTCACAACTCTGCATGAACTGATTGGTAAAAGAGGATGTTGGATATCCACTCATCATGGTGTACCACCATTCAAGGTCAAGCAGTCTTTACCTACTTTATACCAAAGACAAAGAGACACGTGGAAGATTACCTGACAATCATTATCACTCTCAAGATTAACAAGACAGATTCATGTGCCATTAAGGACTTGGGATTTGTCCATTAGCACCAAAAATTTCCTAGGACTACAGAACATATGTTTACATTTCAAGGAAAAGCAAAGATTCTTCTCCAGACAAAACTGCCATTCTGAGCAGCAGGAAAAAGAAGCAAAGATGCTTACTGATTCTGATGGATAATCATTTGGCATATAGCCAGCTCTGAAATAAATTACTGCAATTGCTTTACCACCCCTGCAAATGAAAGTCTTTTGTATATTAAAGTGAAAAATATAACATAGTAAAGCATCAAGTCTAGATTAGAAAACTCAATATTCCAAGGCATAAGGCTACATACACAAGAAGTGTTCCATCTGATAGAAGTTCTCCTTCGGTGTCAATTTCTGCCATCGTTTTCCGAATAGTTGTAATTCTATGTGTATTATAAAGCTAAGGAAGATAACTCTTTGCTGACTCTGGAAAAAGGCTTTCTAGCAAAATAGGAAGAAAAAAAAAGATGCGCCGACACTAATCTAGGATAGAGAAGAAAAACATAATTTTTTTAAAAGTAAATCATTTTGGAAATTAACATTTTCCTATGCTTTTTATCAATATAAGGTTTGAAGAAACACAATATAATAGCCCACATGTACTCACGCTAAGCAGTATGTTTTTCAACCCTTATGAATTCTTAAAGGCACCACTAGCCTGTTACACATGGGAGCCTGTGATAGACATAAAGAGGATATCTTTCTTTAAGAACTGCCGAAATCCAATGTTGGTCGTACATGTTACGCTCTTCAGCCTGAACCACAAACATAACTACAGCCCTGTACAATTTTATTCACAGTTACATACACCTTAAATCACCTTAGTGAATGCAGCAGCAGAAAAGAAACCAAGAAAACATATTTTGAAATCTAACCTGGGATTATTATACTCGGTCCAAGCTTTAGCAAATGCCTCCACAAAGTGACTAAGAGCAGTATTGCCAGGAATCCTTTTAGGATCTAATCCAAGGACTTCACCATAATGATTAAGTAAGGTTCTGCGGAATGAAAACATCGATGTTGGTTGGCAGGAGGGAGAATGAATGACTTAGATGGTGGTTAGAGCAATTCTAAAATCTTGTCATGTATGCCATTCCTTTACTTTTAACAAATGAATGGCAAATATATAATAGATAAGAACATGGACATTACAATGCCTGATTGGCGCATTTTGTTTCACTATTCTAACCCCTGTTCCATTCTAAACGCCCATGAGAGTTTTCCTTGCTAAGGATACAGAGGTCATTTATTTGACCAAGGTGCACTAGTGAATGGCTTAACCTTTTAGTGCCTGCTTCACAGCCTTTTTAACATGTAATCAGAAACTCAGAATATACTACAGCTACTTCATTACTAGAAATCAAACCCAACACCCAAACTTAATTTCAAGAAATTCTTAAGCAAGATTATATATTTAAAAAGAATAGTTCTTAAATAAGATGTGAAATGCAAACTTAATTCCAGAAATGCTCAACCTGTGGAGCTCAGTGACAAGACAACTGAGGCCGGGGAATGAAGACGAAATTGTGTTCAGTTCTATTTGGAGGAGCGATTTAGTTTGCTCATCAAGCATATAATCTGAGCGATATAAACCCAAGCGTATTTCCTGTGTAAAAAAATTCAAAAAATATTAGTATTTTCCCCACTACTGAACCATAAAAATTACTCCATCTTTTACACCAAGTAGTTGGAGAAATACAGAAAATGAAGTTAATAGGTAAAGGGTGTATGAAACTACATAAACACCATAGTGATTCTGTTTGATCTTTCATCACTTTTATAATCCTAGTGTGCATTTCATTTAACATAACACGCTAAATTCTTTCAAAAAATTGTTTATAAGCTAAATGCAAATGTAATTTATGCAACAAACATTATAATCATGAAATGGAGACACTCAAACTAAAATGAACAAGTAGCTCTACAAAGATCAAAATAAATCCTCACAATAATTTTTGTCCATAGACCCTATCAAAATATACACTTACCTCTTTCTTGTTAATCTCTAGCATCTTGGAATGAATATCTAAAAGTCTAGATGTAAAAGCATCTGCTTTCTTAGTTCTGCAATGTGAAGAATAGAAGAGACATCAATTCACAAATGTTTCCAATCTCTTCAGTCAATACAAAGAAACTTGAAACTGAAGAAAAACAAAGGCCAGAAGTAGAAGAAATCAAACTTAAAGAAGGATAGAAGATTGCCAAAATTGACATATTAAACTTAGAGGAAACATATATGCTAAAGTTAAGGACAAGCTAGAGGGGCAGTGAAACTATTCTGAATATGACATGCATCTACCGAGGGATAGTCATGCAAAATACTTTTGACGCAAATCATCCTTGAAAAAGGGGAAAAATATAAAAAGAACCAGAGGCTCAGCATGGTGGAAAGATTAGAAATGATTGGATGGAGATTACAACAAAGCTTGGAAAGTTTAGATTTCCTCATCAAGACCCAAAACAAACAACTACTTTAAGGTCAACAGTGTTGATTAGTTGGACAATCATCTAGGCATGGGAAAGGCAAGGCTCACGCTTGTTAGCGTTTGAGGGTTTTGGGCTTTGTTGTCTTGTAGGTTTTGGGGTTGTGGGCCTTTTGAGTTGGTTGGGTTGCGGGTGTTTTTGCTGTTTCTTGGGTTTTTGGCTTGTGGGAGCTCCGTGTGTATACGGCATGTGTACTTAGGGACGCGTTATGCTTTTTCAATGAAGTTTTACATTACTTTTTTTAAAAAAAAAAAAAAAAAATCATGCTGTCAGATTATGCAGGCACAATCCTTTCTTAAATAGGAGGTTGATGCAGTCCTAAAGCCCAATGAGCAACTTGACTAGTCAAATCCCAATCAAATCCTAACATAAGACTTCAATGACGCACACACACACAAAAAGAAAAAAAAAAAAAAAAATCCTTATCTCACTTATTACAATAATGAGCATAATTGAGATGAGGATGTTGATATGAAAGAGTGGCAACGCAAGAAATTTTAAGCGACACCCTAGAAAATTAGTCCCACATTGGGAGGGTGGATTTTGAAGGTACTGCATACGTGCTAAGTCCCACATTGGTTTTTTACTTAGGTGAGACTAGGCTTTATAAGTGGTTTCAAAGAGGTCCAATTGTAACATCAACTAGTCCTTTTTGGCTAGTGCTTCCCTAGGCCGTGAGCTTTAATGGTTGAATCTATACAAATTTGCAAGAAGGTGGTGGTAATGCCAATCATGAACAAGTGGAAACTGGTTGAGATGCTCATGTGCATGCTTATTTAGTAGAAACTAATGCTTGAGTTAATAAATTAATTTGGTTCTAGCTCTAAAGGTGTTAAAACTATGAGCAGATAAACCAAAGAAGGCATTTGTTATGGGAGTGAAAAAAGAAAAACATTATAACCTATTAGGGAAAAATACTGGAACTTATTTGGTAATAATACCCATGTCAAGTGGGTTGGATGAGGCTATTTTCCATTCAATAAATTAGGCTGTTTGCAAGCAACCACATACATAATAATAAAAATAAGTACGTGTTTGTGTGTGTACGAGGAAGAGAGAAGAAGGAGAGACTACCTGGACAATGACTCCTGTAGAAATTTGCCATCCAAACTCACTCGATCAACAAGTTCACTAAATATAGGGGCCAACTCACACGCTTGCCTCCAATGACTTTCTGGGAATGGCACGGGCAATAAGGCAAATGGGGCATGTACCAAGCCTACGCCGGGCACTTTTCCTGATCTCTATGATTGAAAGCAACCAAACATCAAATTCAAGTATTAATAATTAAACATATTTTTCATTGCAAACATAGAGAGCATAATTCCTACATCATTTCCAAGTGTTGTAATTTCTCAGGAATTACAACACAAATTACAAAGTTACATAGAAATGAAAAACTTGAATGTAACCGAACAGAGGGTCAGCAAACCAGTCTTAAGAAAGAAAAGAAAATTCTTTTAACTCCACCAAACTGAACAAGAAAGAGAGAGAATCAAAATGACCATTCTTTTTGTCCACTGACCTGTACAGACTTGTCACCAACAAGAAGCCCATGGAGAGAGCTCCAAACAAGAGCATCGTAAACCATCTCCTGAAGCAAATCTTGATCAATTCCATGATAATCAAACATGGGTTTTCTTGCGCTCCCCTCTTCTTGGGTCTCCACCTCCTCAACTTTCCCACACTTCACAGCCAACCCTGAAGAAGGTAAAGAGGTCTGGGACATGATTTTTAATGGTTTTACCAAATGGGTGTGGAAGATTTTGCGAGTTGGGCACAAAAATGAGTTGGAATTTGATCTGGGATTGGATTTTGACAAGGTAGTGACTGGTGGGGAGTAAAATATGTCAGTGGGGAAAGCGAGGGAATAAGAGGAGCAAGAGGAATAGGCAGCGCCCATTTTGATCTTGTGACCCCCTTTCTTTTTCTTTTTCTTTT
>NC_081542.1:6075176-6088544 GCF_901000735.1 Corylus avellana | reverse complement strand
AACTTTTTGGTTTTGGGCATGGGAAATTGGTAATAACGTTACAATTTTTTTCTTTTGATTTTGGGGTTGCTTTAGCGGTACGTTATGAAGATTAGGTATATTTTCACAACACTTTTATAGAGAGAGCTGTTAATTATATCCAATTATCCATAGGATGTATCATTACCGAGAACCCGCATAAGTTCATGTCATATTAATGAAAAACTTTTAAGACATTTATACATTTGTTTTTCTTTCCTTCTTACTTTTTGTATTTGTCATATTATAATCCCATTAAAAAAAAAAAAAAAAAACTGCTGACAGGTAAAGTTTGATCATCTGGACAGGCTTCCTTCCTATCCAAGTTAGGTTGGAAATTTCTAACAAAGGTACCTTCTTTGGGTAGAAGCCCTTTCTGCAAAATATCTTTAACACCACCACCTTTTGTCTGTCCCTATTGACCCTAGGGCTTCTTGGCTCTGGAAGGGTATTGCAGGAAGTCATCTATGCTCAAATATATCATATGATCAGACCATAAAAGAATCCATGGCCACAATTTCTTGAATGGACTTGCCATGTATGTTAATCACAATAAATATCAAACTCCTAAACATATTGAAATCCATTTACTTATATCTGGCATTGTTGCAGCAACTTATAATGATCATTTTGCACCATGACATGACCCTGTGGCATCAGTCTCATCATGTTTGCACACTCATAAACAACCCAGCTCTTCAGCCCCTTCACCCCATGGGAGCTCCCTGCTATTTGCTGAATCAGTTTAAGACAGAAAGTTGCTGAATTTTGTGTTTTGGAATAGGGACATGTTAGTGAATTTATTGTGCCAAAGATATTGCAATTCAAATGGCTATAGGCTTTTGTTCTCTATTCTCCTTGAGGGTGCAAATATCTATGGATCATATTACTTTCCAAGATTGTAGAACTAATTAAGAACCTTAATATCTGCACAATTCATCTATGCTGCAATTTTATTGAATGAACTTAATCATATTTGCTTGAATGCTTTGATATACATGCATGAAGAACACTCATCAATCGCTACTACGATTCACAAACGAATCAGATTTTTCATTTGTTTTAGAGGGCAACTTCAGAATTGATTTCACAGGCTTTGGATCATCTTCTTCACGCTCAAACGAAGTCGATTTTCTGGTAACTTTGCTCATTTTCTTGCTCTTCTTAGGCGTACCTATCTCCTCCACCACTTCATTTATGCTAACCGTTTTCTTTGGAGCTTTTGGTAGCTGAGCTGCAGCTGTAGAAATTGGTGCTTCCTCTTCTGGCCTTTTTCCAGAATCTATGCACGAATCATTGTTATCCTTGATTATTTGTGGAGAAGAAATAGTCTCATCATCACTGCCTTGAACTATTGGGACCTCCTTGGCTCCCGAAAGTGCAGCTTCGCAGGGTCTTCCATGAGCGATTGGGTGACCGTGAATCAGCGGCGGAGAGCCCAAAGGCACAGTCTTGAGCGCCTGCGATACGATGGTTTTCATGATGAAGTTGAAGAGCCTGTGGCAGATGCTCAAAGATTGGAGTTGGTGTTCTCTTTGATCCATCTTTAAACTATGTCCAAAGATGTATGGGGAGGGATGGTATGTTGGTGGTATTGGGGGAGAGGTTATTTTGGATGAATGATGCAAATAATGCGGTAGAAGTGAATAGAAACTTGGAAGTATGTATGGTATGGGGATTGTTTGTGCAAGATTCTTTGCTTTTCTTCAAAGAGAGATTTAACTTAAATGTTTCTGCACTTCATAAAGTTGTGGTGGAAGTTAATGAACCTATAAAGAATATTTCTAGGCTTTGCTTGTAAAAATGGCATACATCCCTCAAACTTTGGGCGTTGAATGCGTGGCAGGATTGAACCTGCATGAATAGTTTTTTTTTTTTTTTAAAAAAAAAAAGGTCACTGTCAATTCACTTGGTTTGCTGAGTGATTTTGTGTATAACGCAAAGAAGAGAGAAAAACAAAGAGTGCGGCAGAATTGGAACTTAGATTGTGTCGAAGTATCGGTATAAAATTATATAGGTCAATTATAATCCGACTCATTTAATTAAATATAAGTCAAACCCTTCAACCTCAATCTGTTAATTTCATGTCATTTTTAAAAGTTGTGCCAAAAATTATTGGCCGTGAATGTCGCGTACTAAGTTTGGATTGTATCAAGACATGGATATAAGACTATACAAATCAACCATAACCTGACCCATCTACTCAAATGAATCAAATCCCTCTACCTTAACTCGCTAATTTTATGTTGAATTCACGGATCATGTCAAAAATTAATAGCCCGATTTGGGTCATCGTGTGTATGAACAAATATTAGATAAGAAATAATGACACAATTAGAGCTCTAATTCAAGCTGTTTAAGCTTACTGTCACATTTATTTTGCGGTGAATGTAGTAGCGTATAAGATCAATCTTCTTGGCGTTGGCAGTAGAAGTTTAAACCCCAAACCATTTCCTATGCCATTTGATGCTTTTACCACAGCTACCCATACGTGTGAAGCCTATAGAATGATATTGTACTTCACTTTCACGAGTAATTTTTACAGTAGTGGTAACTAAATTTTACCCATATGTAGTTGGCATCGAATTTGATTTGTAAACATAAGTTTTAAAAAGTTCCACTGTACTGAGGTCAACACCAAGGCCATAGGCCATAGCTGTCCAGGGCTATTTCAATCTTATCCAAGGGCCAAATGTTTCCCAATTGCAAACCCCAGAATATACTAAACTTTGGAGATGTGGAAGAGAGGAGGTTGTTTGGGAAAGATTGCTTCCAATTCTCTAGCCAAAGGTTCATTTTCTGCTGAGAGTAAAAGGGCATGTAAGAATATAAGAAACCATTACTTCTCAAGATGGAATTCTCCTCTATTGTATAATACTCTCACATTTTTCAACAAGTCTTACTTGGTTGGAGGAAGGTTAAGATGGAAATTCCTTTTGCCAGACACAAGGACATCATTATGTAGACAATTCACAGGCACAAACATACCTTGGGCGATTCAGGAAGCCATTACATAGTTCAACAGAGGATAGGCATTCAGGAAGACATTCCACATAACCATTCCCAATGTTTTAAGAACAACGATCACCGTGTCAGATTTATTGCTTGAGGAACTCTACCTGCCAACGCAACTCCAGTTGATCCCCAAAGCTAACCTCAGGTGAAATTGGAATAATAATCCTGTAAACTTACAGTTCTATCTGTTTAATAGATCTGATAAATTTACAGAGTTCACAGCTTACAAAATTGGGTAACAGCAGTTAATCATCATTATCAGCATGGTAGATCTAAGACTTCAATTAAGGAGATTTCAGTGAGATCCGCCCACAGAGACGCCAGTAAGCTCCAGGGTGAAAGAGAGATTTCTCAAATACCCATACATCACGGACGAGGACCTGAATAACATGATAAGCATTGGCAAATATTGGGAGGAGAACTAAAAATGCCAGTACAGGAACACATTTAATACTGAAGAAATGCATTGAATTTGAGAAAATAATCCCAATATTTGTACTAATATATGTGCACACATGCAGTGGGGTCAAACCAACCATGAGATCTAACAAGGGACACCTCTACAAGGATAATTGACCCCATAAAAATACCTTTACATCCCACCTATTAATTCTTTATAATTAACACACAGACACTGCAATTTAAAATTTGTATTTCCTATTGTCATCATTGCTCAAATTGATATATGTTTGCCCATGTTAGAAATAAGGTGCCTGAATTCAGGATGCTTAGCCACTCTTCAAACTAAAGAAAAAGCTAAATAAAGGACTCTTCCAAAAAAATTGGCAGCACCACCAACAAAAATAAATCTACCGATATTACCTCCTTAGCTTTATCTCCAGCTACAACAGAACCTTTTGAATCATAGGCTTCAAACTTCTGCAAGAACACACATGTAACTAAAAATTTTACAAAGTTCTCAATAGATTAACATGTTTCAACAATCAAAGCAAGATGAATATGGATGCAGAAACCTATAAAGCTAAACCTATAAAAGTTGGCTCGATGATTTATTTCCACGATGTCCAATTGCCCTCTTATTTGGACATTCTAAAACAACATATATATAATTCCATACCACGAATACAAAGAACAGCATAATCATAACACCATTAAGTTTTATAGAATCCCAAGTAATTAAAGGTATCAAATACCAAAGATATTTGTTATTGCTCATATGTTTTACACTTTAGTCAACCTATTGCCAGAGATAAACACCACCTTTGCTGACCAACAATGGTTGCAAACTTGCACAAAACTGTTAAAAAGCACACACAAGGTTTAATCTGCTTTAAGTTTTCCAGAACTAAGATGTTTATCACCTAGGTTAGGGTACATCCAAGTTGTGCATGTTGATAGTAAAATATAAATAATAAATAACAGATTTGGTACAAACATGATTAAAGAGAAAATTTAGACAACATTAAGTTCACCTGTTTAGTCAGAAACTCGAGTGTGAGTTGAATGAAAACTTTGCTGAGGTCATTGCGATCAACACCAATCTGTAATTTTAAAAAAATAATAATAAAAAAAAGAAAAAAAAGAAAAGAGAAAGGCATGCTATAAGTTAAATGTAAAGAAAAAGGAAACATCGTGGAATGGATGAGCATATCATTTGCAACTCCGCTTTTTACAGTTCCAAGTTGGGGATTGATCATCCGAAAGAGATCAAAATTAATTTACATTACAAACATAACAGTTTTATAAAATAAATAAGAGTGACAATTGCAAAACTTCAATCCCAGCAACTATTCAACCGATATTTAGTTTTAACTCAACATCGTCTCCATGGGGTAGCTCAATCGGCCGGGGACTACACCTCATGAAGCGAAGGTCACTAGTTCGAATCCCCCTCCCCCTCTTGTGTGGACATGTCAAAAAAAAAAAAAAGTTTTAACTCAACATCTAATATTGAGGACCATATCAGTTCACTAATTCAGGTGGTAAGTAAAAATACTGCAGACTGGTCCACAACATAGTCGCAGCAAATTGAATGGTATTTATCAAATAGGACCAAACTTCAACATATACAATTTCATTGATGCCTCACCATTCGCAAGTCACCAGCATCTGCCCCAACCTATGCATCACTGCCTATCTAAATATAGATTTGTATGGAAAAGGCAGTTGGGGCAGCTTTTGTCCTGCCATCCTGATGTTAGAAATCGTCTTTAATTTATAATAAACTAAACTGCCCATGAAATAAATAATAAATACAATTACTTACCAGACGAGCCCGCAAAGTTCGTATCTTAACAACTGGTTCGACCATTTCCCAATGGACCTTGCTCCACATGGATTCTCTTTGTTTAATTTCAGTTTTGAGTGCCTGTGAAGAAGAATACCGGAAACAAGATCTCAAGATTTAAATTATTATTCATGTCAAAATTGAAAAAGCTCTAAAGGCCGAGAGCAGCATAACTGAAGCAGAGAATATATAAAACCTTACAAGAGCAGCAGTGCTACAGCAGGTGAATAGAAAAGAAGCTTACAGAGTACATTCTCTCAGTAACTGCTTTCCTTAATGATGTTTTGTCTCCAGTTGCCATTAGAGTGTTTATCTGGAAAAAGAAGAAAAAATTTCTGCATTCGGCACAAAAGTCCAATAAACCAATGATATGCCGAGAACTTAAATTATTTACCTATAGGTACTAATTTTAGTTTAAACATTGCAGTTATAGATGGCACGCCCAACTTAACTTCATTTTCCAACCCTAATCTTTTGTTTTGGTTTTGTTTTGCCTTTTTCCAGTCCTTTCTTTCTAAAAATCATCTATACCATTTCTTACTTGCAATGACTCAAAGATTTTGAATATAATTGCATAGCATAACTGGTAGAAATGTAATGGCAGGTCAAAACTAAAGAACATACCAAAAGCATACCTCCTTGTACCTATTTACGGCCTCATTGTAAAACGTCTGCTTTGAGTATCCAGATTTTCTTAATTTGTTAATTGCATAGGCACTTTTAAGCTGCAAATAAGAAAATCGGAAATGCAATTCAGTTGAAAATGTGCCTTTACTGAGCCTGTCTCACATAATCTACATCCTTACTTTATAGTTGATTCACATTTCCATAATGCCATGATATACACAAATTCTGTAACACGCCGCCCTAAAGGATATGATATTGTCCGCTTTGGGCCAAGCCCGCATGGTTTTAGTATTGGGTTTACCCCCATATCATTTAGAGAGAGCATGCTCTATATAAAAACATCATTTTTTTCATACCTAGGCAATGTGGGAAGTCACAATCACCCCTTCTTGGGACCCAACGTCCTCGCTGGCGACCCTTATGGACTTGTGCACGCTCCTCCCATCTTAGACTGGTCTATGACTCTAACACCATATGTAACCCCCCGCCCTAAATGATATGATATTGTCCGCTTTGGGCCAAGCCCACACGATTTTAGTATTAGGTTTACCCCAAAAGGCCTCATACCATTTAGAGAGGGCATGCTCTATATAAACACATCTTTTCTACACCTAGGCAATGTGGGAAGTCACAAATTCAAATAAAGAAATTTGTAAGAAACAAATGGTGCAAAAAGCATCATCACATAGTGGAGAACACATGGCATTAAAAAGGGAAGGCCAAGGTCTAGTGATTAAGTCATCCCAAAGGGAGAGAGAGTCACAACACATAGGCAATATTTGAGCACATACCAACTACTGCATCTAGAAGGGAAAAAAGTAGGCTCAACAAATCCCAAGAATAAGTTAAGTATAAGAAACAAAAGTACTAAGAACTAATTATAAACAGGCATGCATGAGTATCACCTCTCAACAGATATCCTCTTTGTAATTCCTCAACCAAATTTGTAAACAGTAAATGGCACAAAAACCATTGTAGCATAGTGTACCAGGCATGTAACCGAAAGGGAGGACTAGGTCTCGAGCTATTATTACCATAAATAAAAAAGAAAATGATTGGAAAAAAGGGAACAACAGAACATGGAATTTTTTGATGGTCACACCAATTAGCTTACTATGATAGGAAAAAGAAGCAAAAATAGATCCAGGAAACAGTTTGAAAAATAGGACAGACAAGTGTCAACTAATTATAAGCAGCACATAAGAATGTCACCTCCAGAATAATATCCTCTTTTGTTCTTTTCCAACCACTTCCTGTGAACCATCTGACACATAAAAACATGAAAAGTCTGAACAGGAGGACAGACATATATGCTTTATGCTAAATGAGTAACCATAAAATGTACATGGTTTGAAAGAAAATTGCACTTTGGGTTTCAAACTGAGTCTGAATGAAATGGCTAAATGAAATACCATACAAATAGAAGCACCCACATGAAACATCAAATGTGAAAAATCCCCAAGACAAAGATGTACGTGGGAGTGGAGTGGGACACTCATACATGTTCAATTAATGTGCTGGACACTTGTTGAAAGTCAGATATATGACAGAGTCAAGTCCCAGAGCACAATCCTTTTTTTCCCTTGATTAGGTGTCCAAATTTTTTTCCTGGTGCCAAAACAATAATGTTTAACTCAACTCAGCTAAGCCTTAATCCCAATTAAGCTGGAGTCAGCACCATAGATCCTTTTTTAACTAATTGAGGTCGCCCACATGTATCTTGTTAGGCCAGTTTGCCCACTCTAAGGTCATACTTTTAGTCACCTCCCTATTCATCATATCTTTCTTCATTACCTTTTACCCCCATTATTTAATGCCTCCCTCTACCATGATTCATTCATTCAAACTTAAATAAACTCACTCTTTCAGTTGAATATTATTGCCTAACTGATCAAAAAAAAAAAAAAAATTGATAAGAATTAATTTGTTAATAAAAGAAGAAAACTTAAATTCAGAGGAACTCGAAAATACTAATAGATGCTCTTAACGGTGACTTCAGTTTCAGGACTGTGTTAATTGCTTAAAGGTTTAATTCTATTTTCTCTTTGACTGTAGCATGTCATTTCAGCATATATTTTGCATCACTCCCAATTCGTCAAAAGGGTAGGGCCTTTGAGTTTCCTATCCCTATCCAATCATTATATTTTCCTTCTTTTAAAAACCATTAAACTGATAGTGCTCCTCACCAGCCGTCACCTTGACATTGGACGATTTAACTGAATTCGTATTTAAATTAACATTGTCTACCTTAAATAGTTGGTGTATAATAAAATTTGGGAGTAATGTTCAGGTTCAAAAGTTATAAAGTATAAACACACTAAAAAGAAAGATGTCTGATGTGACCTCGAAAGAACTGTCAGAATTGCTACCTCATTATTAGTTAGTTATATTGATTAGATTTAAAGTCTTACCATAAATAATCTACATCCAGTTTCACAAGAATTCGTAGAGCTATAAGCTTGAAAAAAAAATTTAAAACTTGTTTAAATCTAACCTCTTCCAAAATGATATTGGTTCACGAGGTGCATAAGGTTCATAAATGAATCCAGGACTCAACATGGATACTTTAAGAGCTCCCTGCACCAAAGATATCATAAGCATGTGATCAACTTTGCATTGCATATTAGCAGAATAAAGATCATTATCACAAAAGAAGTTTATTTATAATCTTTATCAAAAGTACTAACTAATAAATAAAAATTGTACCTAACAGATAACTTGTTAAACTCCAACAAAGAACTATAAAAAAATTAATTCAATAACAGTTCTTGCACTTGCAGATTTCAAAAAGGAGAAGAAAAAAAAAAAAAAAAGGTTAAAATAGTAATGGAATTTAGAGGATGCTGTACCAGCATCTAACATTTCCAGTTTCAGAAAAGAAAATGACATTTGCACTCGCTAAAGGGAGACCACCATAGATAATTATGTTTATTTCAAATTTTTTTTCGATCGTGTTCCTCATCGCTCGGTTACTAAACATGGAGTATAATCACCGGTCTATCAATTTGAGTTGCTAATATGCTAAAACTTAAAGTGGGAGATATTAAGAAACCAAAATTCAAAAGGATACGCATGCTGAAGAAGAACTTTGAAGTAAAGTTGCACATAAGCAACGAAGGAAAATAAGCCAGATACTCCTGATATATAACTACAATGTTACACTTAGGCCAATGGTTCTCACAGAACCATCAAATTGATAGCCTTAATCTATACCTTCCATTTTGATATCTTCAGCACATCCAAAAGGAACATCATAAGGACCTGTTTGGTTTGGATTTTTTGATGTATTTGATTCTCATTTCCTACTCTTAAGGTGAAGGTCAAATTCTAAAATCACTACTTTGCACGCTCGTTCTCTTGAGTCTTTCTTTGTACTTTGGAGTTTGTATACCTTCATGTTCAAGAGGTTTTATCTTTTGTCTACATTTTGAGCAAATATAGCACTTATCAAACTACATCTTTTAACATAGCATTAATGGTAGTAAAATGAGAACCAGCGACCATTTTTCAATCAAACTGAGAAGTAAGAATTATATGGCCAGTGTAAAAAGTAAAGATGGCTCACCATCTGTCGCGCTTGTGGAGGAGCTTTTGCCTGTGTAGTAACCAACCTCGTGTCATTGGAGAATAGCAACAACTCGGCAGCCTAACACAAACAAAATAAGATGCTTGATACAAAAAGAATCCCATTTAAATAACTTTTTTTGATAGGTAGACACACAACTCACACACCCATACAGGATTGAACCATTGAGCTCACCCTCCGATCCTTACTTATGTGAGGATGAGATTATCTCTATCCTTGAATGATAGACGTAACAGCCAATGAATAGGTTAAAGAGATAAAATCATAATTTGAAATCTAAATTATACGTTTTGAAAAGGTTACCATCGTAGAGCGAAGAGTCATCATACTTCCTCGAATGAACGGGAAAGCTTTGTGGGCATTATTTAAGCAAGAAGAAATGCTCCGCTGATTAATTTCAGGAACTGATCACACAGAAAACAATATGAATTGTTATATACATGCGCGGCCACCCATTAAGCTACAAGTACATTAAGAAAACCATATTCGAGGAAATAATCAATGTGAAATAATCTCTCAAACAAAATAATTACCATGTGAAATAGCATTTGAATAGCTTCTTGAACTACCAAGCCTGAAAATTCAAACAAAACCCACCTTCAAAACACTATTTCCACCTTAAAAAAAATTCAAGAAAAAAAAACAATTATAATTTCTTCGGCAGCCAAGAAATGCAGGAAAAGAAAAGAAACAACAAGAAACCTTCAAACTCAAATTCCCCTGTTCTTATTGTTATGAACTCTAAAATCTCAGCACAACCGAGCTGAATGGTCAAATAGTATCCTTTTCTCGGCCAAGAAAACGAAAATTAAAATCCAGCATCGTGATTTCTTCATTTCCTACATTTTCCCAGCAACCAAACGCAGCATTTATAGAAGACACTTTGTACTTACAGATACGAAGATTCTCGAATCCCAGCAGTCCAATACAGAGCACGAAGCGTTTGCAATCTTCTCAAAGCCATTTCTGCTCAGAAAGTAGTCAAAACGCAAATCATGAGGATGGAGAACACAGAGAGAGAGAGAGAGGGGTTTTGATTCAGGGTTTAAGGTGAAAGCATGTGGTATTTCGCTGTTGTATCAAGTAATGGGCCTGGATGACTGGGCTTAGTTGGGCCCAAACGACAATGCATACTGGGCATAAGAGTAATGATATAGAACGACCATGTCGGTGGCTATATTGATATTACGAAACACTTTGCAATGTGTCCCAAACTATCAATAAAAGTCTTCAAACCAAAGTTTTTTATGCTACAAAATCTCACTTATCATGAATACTAGCAGTACCCATGATTCTCAAGGGATAACTCAATTGGTTAGAGACCACGTCTTAATGAAACGGAGGTCACTAGATCAATTCATCTTTCTCTCCTCTTGTATGGATATGTCAAAAAAAAAAAAAAAAATAGTAACACCCCTATATAGTTAACTGTCAACTAATTAAGTTGGAGGTGTTATAGGCATCCTAATGCATTGCAAAGACTATTGAGCGGTGATCATAATCTCATCTATAGATGGTGATAGATGTAATATATTCAACAAAACTCCATATCCTTTTTCTTCTTCTTTTGAAGGGGGGTCAACAAAGCTATTAAAATTAAGACAATTTTTTGCTTTCATTTTCTTGTATATTTTTTGTTCATCTCTGTATAAGCGATATTAAAATCTATCATTAAATATGTAAAACTCACATGTGAGTCTCATAGATTTAATGGTAGATTTCAAAAAAAAAAAAAAATGAAAATGAAAATATCAAAACATTTGAAGATGTAGCGCATGATCATCTTAGGCTTGAGGCTAGCGCCTACAGCCTGAATAATGGACATCAAGCCCACAAAAAGTATCACCATTGTCTGTGGATGCATTACATCGAAAGTTTGAAACAATTGGATCAAATAATAATAATTTTTTATAAGAGAAATATGAATGACTTTCAATTGCTCTTTATTTCACAATTCACTTGATAAACTCTTCATTTTGAATGTCGTTGGCTTGTAATCATGCACGATCAGGTGAGTTTTGATCAGTCCACAAATAGCATAAATCATACTCGTTTCTCTTGGGGTCTAGAAAACATGCACCAGTAGTTTTAATCTTCCAAGTGCAATTCACGCATACATCACTGTCTCTTGCGTAGTCGTAGATATTAAACCAATGGCTTTGATTTTTCCACGTAAATTTACAAAAGAATAGCGTAGTCCCCCAAAAGTTTGGTGTAAAGTTGAACTCAAAGAAGCCATTTGGTTTCAGTGTGTGGACACCAAGATCGTCGTTCTTTGATTTACAGGCGAGGGTAAGAGGCAATCCATGGCCTAAATCATTAATGATTTTTATAGTTTTTGGGTGATGTTTCCCAATTCCTGCAACATTATTAAACTCAATCACAGACAACGTAAGCCACATTAGTAGAAACACTGCAAGTCTATTGAATGAGATCATGGTGTTTTTGTTTTTGGTAAACTATGCTGGCTTTATAAAAATAGAAAATAAAATAAAAAAATCTGAGTGACTTTCAAATGGTGTCTAGGAACTGTATATATAGCGGTGAAAATTATTGGGAAAGACCATAAAAAAACAAAAAAACAAAAAAACAAAAAACAAAAAAACAAAAAACAAAACAAAACAAAACAAAAAAAAAAAACAAAAAACAAAAAACAAAAAACAAAAAACAAAACAAAACAAAACAAAAACAAACAAACAAACAAAACAAAAAAACAAAGAAAACACTTTAACATATACTATTTGAAGGAAATATGAACAAATCACGTAGAGTGAATACCTAATTTATTTACTTAAAAGAGGGGGTGTTAATTAAGTTAGGTTCTATTTACATTTGCTAATAGAACCTAACAAATATGCTCTTTTAAGCATTTTTTGTTTTAATTTGTTTTTTCAAATAGCTTTAATTAACCGTTTCATTTGGCATTATGTAAAAACAACAATAGATTAGGTACGCCGTTCAAGTGTACTTATGTCAAATTGTTTCAATTATAGCTCTAGTATATTAAGGGGGTGTTAATTAAGTTGGGTTCTATTTACATTTGGCATTATGTAAAAACAACACTAGTTTAGGTATGTAATGCCGTTCAAGTGTACTTATGTCAAATTGTTTCAATTATATCTCTAGTATATTATAAGGTCTGAGAAGGTGAGTGTTATGGTTATTGGTTCCACAAAGAAAATATGTCTTATTTAAAAGCCAATTTTTTTTAAAAGCCAATTGTTACGGATCACTTGACCTTCTCAATTTTTTTTCTTCTAAATTTAAAAATTTTATTTTTTTGCCATTTGAGTTGGCCGAACCACCCTCAATGGCCATAAGGGTGGTTCAGGCACCCTCAAATATGCTCAAATGGCCATGAGTGGTTTTGGCCACCCCATCTTATATTTTTATATTTAGTGTTTTGATATATTTTGTAATTTTTATTTTTATTTTCTATTGTAATTTAAACGTGTCACAATATTATTTGTGTTTATGTGGCTCACTAAAAAATTATGTTAGCTTTTCTTGGGGAAGAGACCTTTTTTTTTTTTGGGGAAACTTCAGAAAACCCCCCTGAAGTTCCAGCCGATTTGAAATACCCCCCCTGAATTTTCAAAACTCTCACTTAGGCCTCCTAAACTTCCATTTTCTCTCACTTTGGACCATTTTAACTTTTTATACCTATTTTACCCTCAACCAAAACTACGCCGTTTTACCTTAAACCAAAACTACGTCGTTTTGGACTCAAAAACTACACCGTTTTGGGCTTCAAAACTATAACACCTACCTCAGCCCAAAACGACGTCGTTTTAGGCATTAATTTTTTTTTTTTTTGGGTTAAAAAAAAGAAAGAAAAATAAATAAATTAAAAAAAATTAAAAAAAATAATAAT
>NC_081542.1:6066396-6074421 GCF_901000735.1 Corylus avellana | reverse complement strand
ATGCCTAAAACGTTGTCGTTTTGGGCTGGGTAGGTGTTGTAGTTTTAGGACACAAAACGACGTAGTTTTGGGGAGGGTAAAATGGGTATAAAAAAGTCAAATTGTTTGACTTTAACGTTAAAAGGGTTCAAAGTGAGAGAAAATGGAAGTTCAGGGGATCTAAGTGAGAGTTTTGGAAATTCAGGAGGGGTATTTCAAATCGGCTGGAATTTTAGGGGGGTTTTCTGAAGTTTCCCCTTTTCTTTTCTTTTTTTCTTTTTTTTCCTTTTTTTGGTGCCTACAAGAGGGAGTGTTTAGCCACTTTTGAAACCCCACTGAACTATTTGTCTGGACCTCAAACCATATGTACCAATTCAGAATTTTTTTCTTAAATCTAATCGAAGGATTCAAACTAAGCCATAAAGTGTGCATATTTTACTAATGGGAAAAATATCAAAAAGCCCCATCAAATACAAAGTGTGTTTAATAAAACCTCATAAAGTTACAAGTGTGACAGTTTGATACGTCAAATTATCAAAATGTGGCAAAAAGACCATGTCGTTAGGCAATCTAGTCAGTTTTGATGGAAAAGTGGTAAGGTGCCTTGCAAATGACCACTTTGACTCATAAGTTGCCATAATGCCCTTCTTTTTACTAGTGATCTTCTAGCGTGGTAATTGTTGTGTTCTACATAAACACTAGGTTTAGTGCTTGTTACCACCTCCAACCAGATCTAAGGCCACCCCCATCTTTGGGGAGGCTCATGAGCTACCCCAGGGGTGGCAACCACCCTTTTTTTTTTTTTTTTCTTTTTTTTTTCAAAAAAATAAATAAATAAAACTGACATTTTTGACACACTTTGGTAGTTTGATGTATCACTTTAGCACACTTTAAACTTATTGGGGCTATTTCAAAAACGATTGTTAGTTCAGATGGCTTTTTTATGTATTTTTTTTTTCCCTAAATTTAATTGAAGGATTCAAAGTAAGCCATAAAGTGTTGATATTTTATTAATGGGAAAAATATTTTTTTAAAAAAAACCCTCATCAACTAACAAACATTTACAATAAAGCCCCATAAAGTTACAAGTGTGACAATTTGATATATCAGACTACCAAAATGTGGCAAAAATGCCACGCCATTAGATAATCCTTGAGTTTGAATGGAAAAGTAATCGCATGAGCACTTCGACTCAAAACTTGCCATAATGCCATTCTTTCACATGTGATCTTGCTGCATGGTAATTGCCATAGTGTACATAAACACTAGGTTTACTCTCCCGCAAGCTACCAATGGTATCAATGTCCCCCTCTTCGCTAAAATACCAAAACAATGACAATGTCTTCAAAATGTTGGCAAAAAGACAAAAATTACCTTAAACATTTTAGTTAGACAAAAATATCCTTATAATTTCAAAAAAAAAAAAAAAATCGAAAACAAAAATACTTTTTTTTTTAGTTTTTGTTATAATTTTAAGATTTATTTTAAAAAAAAAAAATTGAAGGATATTTTTGTCATTAGGAGAGGGGATATTGACATTGTTTTGTTAGTTTATGAGAGAGATTGACATAATTAGTAGTTTGAGGGACATTGACAATGAAGTAATAATTTGAGAGGGAAAATGTATATTTTCCCCTTACTTTTATTGGTCTACAAATGAACATGGCATGTGCCTATTAAAGTATTGATTAAGTAATTAAATTTACCTCTTCCTATCAGCTTAAGTTTTTGTGATAATTGGTAATTTAATATAGTATCAGAGCCAAAGGTCCTGGGATCGAACATTGACACTGTCAATTCACCCCATTTAAATTTAATATTCCACGTGTTGGACAACCAACTTATGACAAATAAACAATCAATAAAAAGTTATCAACTATAAACACTTCTCAATCGAATAAGTAGCAAAAATATTCATGTTGCAGAATCTGTTAGTCAACTAACTTAAAGGGCAAATATGCCCATTGAACATTCAACAAATACATATCATTGTAATGCCTTCAAAAATTAGAGCTAACAACAGCTTCCAGGGCTGAAAAACAAAGCCACTAACAACACCAAAGCACTTCACAAACAGCATCAACAACATGTCACCAACAACCACCAAGAATTTAAGGTTGCATGTTCATTCATTCATGAGATCCCTGCAAGAATTTAAGACCTTTTGACTCCTAGAAATATATAACCAAAAAGCCTGGAAAGCTATTCTTGGTAACTTCATATTTCTTATTTTTTTTGTTTGTGTCGTGTGATATAGGGAAACCAGTGAAGACCAAATGATGATATTGGCATCTTACAATGTAAGGAATTATTATACAATTAGGAAAAGAGATAGATGGGCTCTCCTCCAATAAAAAAATTAATTTAATATAATGTGATCTAATGGACCACGTATCAGATATTTGTTAAACTACTGATTAAGTGATTAAATTTATATATTCCTATTAGCTTAAGTTTTTAGGACAAATGGTAATTTAACATGGTATCAGAACCAAAGGTCTTAGAATCGAACATTGACTCCATCAATTCACCTCCATTTAAATTAAATATTCCTCGTGTTGAGCCTCACCTATTAAAAGATGGGTGTTAAACTAATGATCAAGTAATTAAATTTACCTCTTGTCAGCTTAAGTTGTTGGGACAAGTGGTGATTACCAATATTAAACTAATAAGAACAAATACCACACTTGATCTTAGCCAAAAGACTGAGAAAGGTACACAAACAGGGCTCTAGTTATTATGGCCAATATTTCCATTCGAAAAAAGTATTTTTATATACAATAACCCCATTGTTACATGTATAGTTTAGTAGTAGAAATGTGATTCCTTCTCTTAATCTTTCAATAGTTCAGGGTCCCTTCGGTTTGTTTGATTCACATTCCGATAAAAAAAAAAAAAAAAAAAAACTTTATTTCTTAGAAGGATTTAATCCTTTACCTATAATGAAAGATTTCGGGAAGAATAAACATGGTACTCATTATTTATATCCAAAAGAGTCAACTTGAAATTTAGAAAGGTAAGAAAAAAAAAAGTAGACTATAATTTTATTTTTATTTTGAATTAGATCAATACTTCAAGGATCTATGCATCAAGAGTACACGGATTTATGTCATTGCACGCAAAACACTACCTGAATTTTCTTGGCGTAGCCACTATGAACATCAAGCCCACAAGAAGTATCACCACTGTGATGCATTCTATCGAAAGTTTGTAACAATTGGATCAAATAATAATAATAATAGTCATGCACAATCAGGTGAATTTTGATCAGTCCACCGATAGCATAAATCATACTTATTTCTCTTGGGGTGTAGAAAACATGCACCAGTAGTTCTAATCTTCCTAGTGCAATTCACGCATACATCACTGTCTCTAGTGTAGTCGTAGATATTAAACCAATGGCTTTGATTTTTCCACGTAAATCTACAAATGACTAGTGTAGTCCCCCAAAAGTTTGTTGTAAAGTTGATCTCGAAGAAGCCATTTGGTTTCAGTGTGTGGACACCAAGATCGTTGTTCTTCGATTTACAGCCAAGGGTAAGAGGCAAGCCATTGCCTAAATCATTAATGATTTTGACAGTTTTTGGGTGATGCTCCCCAATTCCTGCAACAATAGTAAACTCATTCATAGAGAGCATAAGCCACATTACTAGCAACACTACAAGTCTACTGAATGAGATCATGTTGTTTTTTTTTTTTGCAATCTACGTCGGGTGGCTTTATAAAAAAAATATGAGCGACTTTCAAATGGTCTCCAGGAACTGTATATATTGTGGTGAAAATTATTGGCTAAAGACCATGAAGTTTTTTTTAGATGCCATGGATCATCAAGAAAACGCAATGACAGTCAAGGAAATAAATTGTAGAAAAGGAAAGCTTGGCTAAACTTGTAATGAAATATTATGGCTGCATATAGAAAAGGAAAACAAGCAGAAAAGGAAGTCAAAGATAGACAATAAAGGAGACGTGATTTCATATTGTGTATTCCTTATTCCTTAAAAATCTCTTCTACAAAAGAAAATGATTCAAGAAAATCTTCTCTTGTTACACAAATCACTTAGAGTACTAGCAGCAATTTATCTTTGATTTTTTCTAAATTTAAGGCACAAAATTACTTTTTACTTCTCTATCACAATAGCTTTCCTCATCTTTCTCGATACCATTAAAATATTATTTCTTTACAAAATACAAGTTTCCTACCTACCCTCACTTTTTTAACAAAATTCTAGTACAATCTCAATTAAAGACAAAAATATGAAAGAAGAGAGGGGAAAGAGAAATTTTTATATTAAAATAATGTATAGGGAACCAAAAATGGTTCCCTACACATTGGAAAATACTCTAGCAACTCTCGATAGTTGGTTTAAATGTAAGGAATTTGATGTGAGTAGGTTTTTGTGGTTTTCTTCAAACTTTTCCTAAACATAATGAAGGGAATGACATATAATGACATATGGCATCTGCTACTAGTGCACTAGCAGTAGTTTCCCAACCATTTTCCCTCAATTTAGAAAATAAAACTACTTTTTGATTCTCTATAAAAAAAATACTTCACAATAGATTCCCTTATTTTTCCCTATATGAATTAAACACTAATTATTTTTTATCATTGCAACCAATGAGAGAGGAGAGAGGTAGGAGAATTGTTGGGACATGTAAAGGAGAGATAGGAGAAAATGATGAAGGGAATGACATATAAATGACATATGGCATTGCTGCTAGTGCACTAGCAGCAATTTCCCAACAATTTTCCCTTAATTTTGGGAATAAAACTACTTTTTGATTATCTATAAAAAAATACTTAACAATAAATTCCCTTATTTTTCCCTATATGAATTAAATACTAATTATTTTTTATCATTGCAACCAATGAGAGAGGAGAGAGGTAGGAGAATTATTGGGACATGTAAATGAGAGAAAATAATTTGTTTATAATTTAATAAAGCATTGGTATCTATAGTGTTTCCCAATGCATTGGAAAATACTGTAGATATCCTTTGGTGTAGGCTAAATATAAGGCTTTTGATGTGGGTGTATTTTTGTGATTTTTTTAGAATTTTCCCTAAGCATAGGGAAGGGAATGGCATATAGCGCATCTGTTGCTAGTGCTCTTAGTGAATGCCTATTGTTTACTTACAAAAGAAAAGGGGTATTAAGTTAGATTCTATTTAAATTTGCTAATTTAATACGTATTCCAAGCAAATATGCTCTTTTAAGCATTTTTGTTTTAATTCATTTCTTCAGACAACTTTAATTATCCGTTTCTTTTGGAGTTACGTAAAAACAACAATAGTTTAGGTATAATGACATTAAAGTTTATTGATATCAAATTGTTTCAGTCAAGTCCTGAGACCCAAAAGGACTTGGCTGGGACCCGCCCGGGACTTGCCTGAGACTTGCTCGGGTCCCAACTAGAACCTGCCCGGGACCTAGTCGGGACCTGCTCGGGACCTGCCCAGGACTTCACCTGGACTCGCCCGGGGCTTAACCAGGACCCGACTGGACCTACCTGAGACACCGTCAGGACTAGTCTGGGACTTGACCAGGACTCGCCCAATACCCATCAGGGACCTGCCTGAAACTTGACCAAGACTCACCCAAGACCCACCCATGACTTGTCAAAAAATATTTTCAGCGGAAAACATTTTCCGGTATTTGGGCATGAATGAAAAATCAGGTGGGTCCCCGACGTCGGAAAATGTTTTCAGCAAAAAACATTTTCCTGAAAAATATTTTCCGGTATTTTGTGTGTACGCAAAATCATATCAAACACTAAATTATTGTTAGTTAATTTGTATATTTTAATTAAACATAATTTTTAGTTTTATTTTTTTAAATTATTTAATAGATTAATATGATTGAATGAAAATATAAAAATATTTGTGATTTTTCGTGCGTGCATCAAATGCCGAAAAATGTTTTCATCGTAAAACATTTTCCCATAAAATGACTTTTGTTGTGCAAATTTTAATATACTCGCAAGTGCACGAATCGTTTGCAATATAATGTTTTGCAAGTGCGAGGTCGAACCTATAGGGAATTGTGTTCTTAAAAGAGCAATTTATATCTAAACTAATTAAATCCTAATCTAGTTCCAAAAGAGTTTTGATTTTGGTTTTAAAAATTAAAAGACAATCATAGACTAATTAAAATAAACTAAGAGATAAAATACTAAAGTTTGAGAATTCACACTAATCGAAACATAACAACATACTTCCATGTTTATCAATATTAATCTGAAGTTCTCACAATTAAAATCTTAGATATGTTTTACTATACTTCAAACAATTAATCAAAATCATTCCATATATCCATTCATTGCACAAATCACAAGAGGAATCTAATATCAATTAAATCATCAGATGCATCCGTAAATCACAAAAGATATCCAAATGTATCCGTAGAGCAAATCACAAGCGATGTCCAATTATTTAGGCAAATAAAATCAAGCAATCAATTATGTGAAATTATCTTAAATCATCAAGTATATCCTTGAATCACAAAAGATATTCAAGAATCACTCTACACATTGAAAAAAAAGTAAAACAATTGAAATATTAAACCCAATAAAATCAAATAAATAAAGACTTACATGAAAGTATTGATGTTTTTCATCAGTAAGGCTTCATCCCTAGCATTAGTTGGGAATTTAGCTCAACATAAAAATAAAACATAAATCTAAACAAAACTTAAACTAAAAAGAGAAAAACTGTAGAATTTTGATCTCTGAAATTCTATATCTTTTCTTGAATGCAAAGAAGTCTATTTATAGGCTTAGAAAAGTCCTATAAGCCCTATTAAACCTAGATAATTTGGAGGTTTGTCAAAATATAAGTCTGAAATCGGAATAGGATTTGTCCAAATTTTTGTTCTTTTTTTAAAGGGTGATTTTGGCATAGTAACCTTCCAAATTAGGAAAATCATATTTCACAATGAATTGTATTATTTTGAGCTAGCTTTTCAATGCCACTTGAATCACTTCAATCCAATCTTTGAGCGAAAAGTTATGGTCATAATATTGAGACATCTGCAGAATCTGAATTTGAATCCAATCCGAAATCTTATCCAATCAAAAATTTAATCAAATCTGATCTTTAATCCGATTTAACTTTTTTCTTGGATTTGGTTAAACTTAACCACATCAGGTTTTCTCAAAGTATGTTTTCTTCCAAACTTTGCATTTTTTCCTTTAAAGTTGTAGTTTTTTTTCAACTACCTACAAAACACAAAACTAACACAAAACATTAAATAACGACACAGCTAAAGGATTAACTAATGTAAATAAAGGGGTTGGAATATGCAATATTTGGCACTTATCAACTTCCCTGAAAATATTTTCCGTGCGCACACCAAACGTCAGAATTTGTTTTTATCATATTTTCCAGTAAAATGACTTCCTAAAAATATTTTACAACGGAAAATATTTTACACCGAAACAAAGCCTAAGTTATCTACATTTGCTAATTTAATACGTATTCCCAAAAAAATATGCTCTTTTAAGCGCTTTTGTTTTAATTCGTTTCTTCGGACAACTTTAATTATCTGTTTCTTTTGACGAAATTGTTTCAGTTATAGCTCTAGTACATTTATATGGTCTGAGAATGTGAGTTTTGTACGTGGTTCCACAAAGAAATATGGCTTAATTAAAAGCTGGAGTGATGCACCCCATTTGGCCAAAACGGATGACTCGACCACCTCTCTCTCTCTCTCTCTCTCTCTCTATATATATATCTATATATATATATATATTCACCATTTGAGTTGGCCGTACCACCCTCAATGGCCATAGGGGTGGTTCGGCCGCTCCCAAATATGCTCAGATGGCCAAGGGTGGTTTCAACCACCTCCATTTGGGCATTTGGTGAAGGTTTGGCCAATTTCCATTTTATATTTTTATGTCTAGTTTTTTGATATACTTTTAATTTTTTATTGTAAGCCAAACGTGTCACAATCTGAATCATGATTGGTGTTTATGTGGCTCATTAGAATTTTTTGTGTTATTTGTTTGAAAGTTATTCAATGTTTTAACTAGATAATTTTATTTAT
>NC_081542.1:6058546-6066296 GCF_901000735.1 Corylus avellana | reverse complement strand
GTATTTCTAGCATCGTCATAAAGTGTTCTGGATTATCGCAAATAATGAAAACGCGTTCCTGTTAATTAATTTTTTAATCCCAAAAGAAAAATAAAAGTGTTTTTGGTAACTGTTAAAGCAGCCCAAAAGATCTTACAAGAAAGGTTGAAGCAAATCTTGGCTCTATTTTTAACGTATTTGGAGGGTGTTTTTGGTTTAGTTTGGATTGGAAAAAATATTCTCAAATGATATATGACTTGAACTTGGTTAAGATTAGGGATAGCAATTCGTGTTCGTGTATTGGGTTCAGGTCATGTCGATACATAACGTAAATATAAGACTATATATTTAATTAAACGGATCAAACTTTTTAACCCTAATCTACAAATTTCATGTTGAATTCGTATCGGGTTTGAGTTATATTAAGATATTAACTATATATAAGTTAATTATAACGCAACCCATTTAATTAAAAACGCAAAACTTTTAATCATAACTCACTAATTTTGTATTAACTTTATAGTTGAAAGATTGGCTCCTTTTTTTCAATGATGGGCTGGTTGGATGTGTCATTCGACTCATTCCCCATCTGGCATGATATGTCATAGATTATAAAATGGTTTGACGAAATCATTCTCTCATCTTTAATTTATATAATCTGTTTCTTTCTCATGAGCCTACGAATTTTATAATATTCAACCTAAGACATTCCATTCTGGGATTAAATTAAACTTTTAAGTAAACTTACGTATTAAAGAACCAGTTGGAAAGTTGGATCTAGTTCATAGATTAGCCCCCTTCTGCCTTCTTTACGAGAACTCGATCTAAGAAAGTCAAACTCTCTATATTTCATTATTTCCAGCTAAGAAGCCCACAAAGCAAGAAATCTTCCTTCTTTTGACCAGGAAATTGTTGAAGGAATACTACAACTTGTTCAACTTGTTCCCATTCTTTGCCGGCTATAAAATTTTAACAGAATTTTTTTTTTTTGTACATGCCACCTTCAATGGCTGTCTTTCCCTCTCTACAACGATATGCCATGAGGCTCGATCATATTATTTATCCACTATTGCAAAAATTATAGAAATTTTAAAAGCCGCAACTTTTAAAAGAGAGGATGAATTGCAACATGGAAAATTGAAAAGCTATGCTTTATAGGGCGTGCAAGCATTATAGAAGGATGACCAATTAATTGACAATGTTTGACTAGTGTTGCATTCTTTACAACACTAAGAAGTGTTTCACGTCAGAAGAGAAGCGAATGGTGCAACTCATAAGCTAAGAAATGATGCACTTTCTCTCATGGACGAAGACTTGAAGTGGCCGGTTCAAATCTTTTTCTCATCAATAGTATGAATGCGAGAATTTCAAGTTGGCCATTTGGTCAAGATTTTTTTGGCTTATGACCATTTTTATCACCATGGAATTTCTATTGGTCATGATATATGACCGTTTGGTGATTAACCATTATCAAGATTTTTGGCTTTATGACCGTTTGGTCATTAAGAGTTTTCATTACCATTGAATTCCTAGTAGTTATGACCATTTGGTCATTAACCATTATCAAGAGTTGGGCCTCTAGCTCTTTAAATATATACTTCATTTATTTCATTCTATTGCTCAAAAAAAATTTATGAGATTATTATTTGTATGGAAAGATTGAAAGGTTGTTTATTTGGCCTTTGTACTTGGAAGTGTGTTTTTAACTAAGATAAACGCTATAATATAATCTTATAAGGTTGTGTGTCAAAAATTCAATCCCATTAAATAATCCAGAGATACGAAATCAATCCTTAAAACAATGTTCTTGCATGATTCTACAGCACTAAATCAACTTTTAAAAACAATGCAATGAGGTAGGTGTTGTGATGTTTGATACTTTGATTCCTCTATATGCTTTTGCTTTTGAGCTTGAAAACTCACTTACAGCCAACAATGTCCGTTGTAGGTTCATAATTTGTGCTAGCAGGATGGATATGGCTCATGGTAGTAGAGGGGGGAGATGCTAGACCGGATGAAACCGGCTACAACATTTGTCCATAAACTTCTATAGTATTTTTTTCTCAAAAAAAAAAAAAAATTAAGATTTCTCTACAAGGCAACAACACTTGTCAAACCTTCTCATATCTAGTCACACCAGAATTGTGCAATTAAGTTTGTAGTAAACTAAAGCAAATAGATGACACAAACTAGATGTAACATTAACAGTATAGATCGATGGATACCCGTTTGGTTCATAATATTATAGATTTTGTCAACTTTACGGATTTCACTCACCCAAAATTAGTGTATAATATTTCTCATTACTTTTTGTCTTATAACTCATAAAAAAGCAAATGAAAATTACCAACTATTAATTTGCTATGATGAAAGGGATTAAACAACAATGTCGATATGTCCGAGTGGTTAAGGAGACAGACTTGAAATCTGTTGGGCTTCGCCCGCGCAGGTTCGATCCCTGCTGTCGACGAGTTTTACTTTTATATCCTCCCTCTTGGACGCAGTCAAACACAGGCTACATATACTTTTATGTTATTAACAAAAGTAAATGCATGGTAGGATTGTTTGATTAGCGTACTAAATAAAAAAAAAAAAAGTTAAAAGAATTGATTAATTATTGGAAGACCATATCATATAAGGCATGGTAGGACGGAGCCCGGTGGCTATTGCCCACTCCAGGTTCATGCGATCCCTTATTGACTCCCTGGACACCCATGGTTTTCTGACAACCCCTCCCTTGTGTAGGCAAATGACAGAGGAAGGGGGCCAGTATGGCAGTACATGCCACCCCAATTCTAGTAAAACTTTACTTTCAGCTTATTGGCCCATACCAACAAATTTTTTTTGTCCAACTCAATAAAGATTTTGCCCCTATTCACTAATTATTTTAGCCCACTCAAGAATCTTTGGGCTTTTACCCATTCAAACCTAGAAGTCCTAATTATATAAAAATTTTCAATAAGTCTTTTGGTTCTTCCCCATTCAAACTTTGAAGCCCTAATGGTAGAAAAAAAATTGTAGTCCCTACTAGTGTTGGCTACCACAAAGCAAATATGCCAGCCGAATAAAAATGAGAAAGAAATAGATTGAGAAGACATAAAGGTGGGTTGATCCAAGTAAAATGAGTTTTGAATTTTCTATGAGTAAAAAATGAAGAAAGTTGTTTGTAAATGTGAACAAAATGAGTGACTTTTTTGGGTAGAAAGGAAAAAAAATAAAAAATAAAATAGTGGGTTGCTAAATGGGCATCTTGAAAAGTTTGTACATGGAGTTTGCTCTTTTTATTGGTATTTTATAAAAATTTATAGTTATTTAATTGTTATTTAATAACTATAGTTATTTGATTGTAGACTGCAATATTTTTTAATTTTTATTTGGGGTACTCTTTAGTTTATAAAAACAACCAAATGAAAAAATTGTAAAAAAAAAAAAGGTTTTGGTTTGGCCCCTTACCATAAGACTTCCTAGCTCCGTCCTTGGGGTGCTAATGAAACTCTACCTCTAAAAGTGGCAAGAGGTCATTGTAAATGTTTCTTGCATTATGAGTGAAAATGTGGATGCTAATGCAATGATCGCATTCGCATTCACATAATGTAGGTATATGTATATAATTCATGCTTATAGTAACTATAAAAATGCCTTATCTATAGTAGAACACTATTATTCAGATCACACTCATTAATCATTTTGTTATAAATTACAAATCCAACAAACATTAAAAAAAAAAAAAAAAAAAAAATCTGAAATTCAAAACATAAAACATATATATATATATATAGTCTAAATGTAGCACATTCATAAGTGAACATTGATGACAATAGATCTACGGCACATCATGAATCCAAATAAACATCCCTACAAGTAAAAATCATGAATCAATTAAATATAAATAACAATTGTATTATAAGTAAAATATGACAAAATAATAACTTTCATTTCTAACAAATTTCTAAGCAAGAGAAAGAAATGGTTCAATCAGCATACCTTGAAATTGCTATCCATATCTGCATATATATAAATAGTGATTTCTACTAACTGTGTTTATATATACTAATAACGAATAACAAATATACGAAAATAGATGCATGCAGTTATTATACGTCCGCATTAATTTCTCCCTTAATTACCTTGCAATATTGACAATTCCTAACTTTTCAAGCATGTGTCACCGAGTGTTATATAATCAGGGCATATGGCTTTAATCTAATTTTTTTTTTTTTTAAAAAAAAAAGATTTAGTCAAAGCTATGCTGACTTTTCAAAGCAGTCAACATCGTCCACGTGTAACCTTATCCTTGTCGTTTTCCTTTATTGCTCCTTCCGAGAGCCGACCTGAGCTTCCATTGTCAACGTCACACCAAGTCCCTCTCCGCAACTTTTTAAGTACTTGACCTCAACGACCCTCATCATCTTATCACAAAAACATGTCCACCAGTACTTTTTTGGGCAAATTTTCAAAGTCCTCTCAGCATCTTCTGACAAAAATCACACCACCAATCTTCAAAAATCACATGAATTTCATCATCTTCACGACTTTTGCCATAAACACACAAGAATATCCATTTACATGTACAGATTCCACAAAAAAATCATGAACAAAAACGTACATACATACAAAGGTGGTCTTTTTATGCTCCTTTGTTTTGAGCAAATTGGTGGTTGTGGATGATATTGGTGTCTCAAAAATTTGGTATATTTGATGGAAGATGAGCTCTGGAAAGATAAAACAGAACCCCTTATAAATCATCTAAAAAATTACAGAGAAAATTGACGGTGGTGCATGGATGTGGTATTGGTATTGGTATTCTTCAGAATTTTCTTTATTTGATGGAAGATGAGGTCTCAAAAATGGTACTGAAACTGTGTTTATGTTGTTGAAACAGAGCCATTCTAAATTTGGCAACCTTTGTCTGTCTCTGTCTCTGTCTCTGTCTCTCTCTGCTGGCGATGCAGAGCAATTGGGTTGCTGTCGTACGTATGCAGAGATTCCACTGTTATCAATACCAAATTTAAGATGGGACACATGCATCAACCATCTCTGATTGCTAAATTTAGCAGATAACACGTTGCAGAAATCTTCAACACGCTTCCAAAAGACACACACACGAAAAATTATAACCTGGTTGTCTCTCTGGCAATTTCGCAAACACACGTGAGCATGGTAACCTCACCCGGTTGTCACACAATGCTGCCTCCATATATGCAAGTTGTGCTGGTGGTGACTGTGATGCTGGTGGTGGTGGTGGCTTGCCAACTCGTGACATCTAATGAACCCGTCGCCACTCGCCGGAAACTTCCACTCCCCACTCCCCTCTTCTTCCTTCTCTTCTTCTACACTATCTTCTTCATCCCCATTTACTTCTTCTTCTTCTTCTTCTTCTTCGAAATCTGTTTCTTCTTCTTCATCTTCATCGGGGTCGTCTCTGATGAGGTGCAATCTCAAGCGCCCATCTTGTCGGGAAGCATGGAGAATCTCGGTCCGATCAATCCTGACCTCAGTGAGCTCAAGGCGGCCGTCTTTCCTGACAGCACGGAAAAAGAAATTGCGCTGGCCGTTACGAGTCATGGAAGAAAGCGGCGGCGGAAACTTCTTGACCTCCGCTCCCTCCTTCCTCCATTTCATTCTCGTCGAAATCGTCGACCGCCTTTGAAACCCATCATTACTAGTCTCATTATTCCCATTAATCTCCTCCTCAATCTTGTCGTCGAACCGCCTCTCGTCGGAGCTCTCAAACCCCAGACTCTCGGTGCACGACATCAACCCGTCGACGCCGCCTCCTATATCATCGATGAACCCTATCCCGCGGGGGTCTTTGTCTTTCATCAGCATCATCATCGTCATCATCATCGGAGCAGCCGGAGGAGGAGGAGGAGGTGGAGGAGGAGGAGGAGGAGGAGGAGTGGATTTAACCGACGACGATTCAAGAACGTTCGGGGAGCGTTGGATATCACCCCCGCCGGCGGCACTGATCAGTCCCAAGCCTCCCGCAAGCGACGACGAAATGTGGTGGTGACACGGCAGCTTGTCAGTGAAGGCAGTGGTGGTGGTGTCTATGGAGGTGGTGAGGCCAAGAAAAGCGTGGACGCTCTTTTTGCAAAAGCTCATAACCATAGTTGGGAAGGCCAAGATCTAGAAGATTTGGCAAGAAAGAGAGAAAAAATGGACATGCAAATGGTTTGGAGAAGGAGATGAGGGTATTAATAATATCCGCACGCCAAAGATAGGGGAGGAGAGAGAAACAGATTATGGTGAAGGAAATGCCAGCGAGACAAAAAGGTGGTGAAAAATGAGCTGGAGTGATAGAGCAAACGGTGCCGGGTCCCACGAAATATGGCCTAAGACTCCGCTCAGATCTGCCCTTCTCTTCCACATTTTTTATTATTATTTATTTTATTTTTTTTAATTTTAGTTTCCTGCTTGCTTAATTAATTTCTAGATACACTCATCATTTTCGATCTCTATCTATCTATCTATTTGGTTTTGATTTGTGTGTTGGAAGCTTCGGAATTTGGGTAGCTAGCTATGGTTTGTTGCTTTTCCAGGGCAGGTGGAAGTTGTGTAGCTCATGTGAATCCTCCTCTTGCCACACGTAACTAAGTTACTTGTATGTTAATATAGCACTGTTGTTTCGGTGTAAAATGTTTTATTTTTAAATACAGTTAAAAAGACTGAGTTAACTTTTTTTCTAGAAAATGCTTGAAATATTATTTCGCAGTTGATTCGTATGGAAAATTAGCAATTTCTTTTTTCATTCACTTATAGTAACATGCTAGATAAGGTTGCAGTTAAACAAGTCAGTTGATAAGATTTAGGTGAAATAAATTTTTAATTGTATCTGTGATATTGTTTATGCTCTATAGTTTCTTGATTGATGAATGGAACCAAATATTTATTCAAAAAAACATATGAGTATCAACTTTTATTCACCACATTAAAATATAAATATAAAGCAACTAAAAAATTAATCTAAATATTTTGTTTAATTAAATTAGACACATATTAGTTAACAATTGGGCTTGTTGTGATTGATCATAATTAGATTTTGATCAAATGGTAATTTTAAAAGCCACCTTATTTTAAAGCGATACAAAAAGAACACAAGAAGAACTTTTAGAATTATTCTTTATATATTTTCGGTTGACTAAGGTTGCTTCTCACAATTGCGTGTCCCAGGGTGTGGGAGTGCAAGGAAAAACCTAAAAATGTTTTTTGTCGAGTACGAGAATTAATATTCATGAGACGTAAAATAGTTTATGCTTAAAATGGTTTACGCTTTTCATTGCATAAACCATTTTATGCTTCATGAATATTATTTTTCTTAGTTGACAGAAAACATTTTTAGTTGATCAATATTTTACGTTGTGTAAAACACTAAAACAAAAAAAAATTCAAAAAACAAACAAAGCCAAATTTCTGGGTTTCAAAACCGTGTGATAGCATCATGAGGATTATACTTGGTGTGTAAAGAAGAGAAATGGGTCAAATGATGGGCATGATGATCTGGCCGTTTGGTAAAGTTTGATTAATTAATAGGATTTTGTACAGCCATGAATTGTTGGACATTGTTGTGTGTAACACTGGGTTGGAATGCTTCCTAAAATTAGATTACATCGGGGGATAACAACTAATTAATCAATCATAATAATTGGATATTAATTTTAATTAATTAACATGCATATCTCTCTCAGGAAAACCTCAAAGCAAAAAGTTAAATTAGCAATCTTCAGTTGAGCTGTAAAATGGTGTCATCTAAAATGGCAATTTCTGTCTC
>NC_081542.1:6032911-6058446 GCF_901000735.1 Corylus avellana | reverse complement strand
CCCGATTATTTTTTTTTTTAATTTTTTAATTTTGCTTTTCTTTTTTTTAAAAAAAAAAAAAAAAAAAAAATTAATGCCTAAAACGTTGTCGTTTTGGGCTGGGTAGGTGTTGTAGTTTTAGGACACAAAACGACGTAGTTTTGGGGGAGGGTAAAATGGGTATAAAAAAGTCAAATTGTTTGACTTTAACGTTAAAAGGGTTCAAAGTGAGAGAAAATGGAAGTTCAGGGGGTCTAAGTGAGAGTTTTGGAAATTCAGGTGGGGTATTTCAAATCGGCTGGAATTTCAGGGGGGTTTTCTGAAGTTTCCCCTTTTTTTTTTTTTTTCTTTTTTTTTCCTTTTTTTGGTGCCTACAAGAGGGAGTGTTTAGCCACTTTTGAAACCCCACTGAACTATTTGTCTGGACCTCAAACCATATGTACCAATTCAGAATTTTTTTCTTAAATCTAATCGAAGGATTCAAACTAAGCCATAAAGTGTGCATATTTTACTAATGGGAAAAATATCAAAAAGCCCCATCAAATACAAAGTGTGTTTAATAAAACCTCATAAAGTTACAAGTGTGACAGTTTGATACGTCAAATTATCAAAATGTGGCAAAAAGACCATGTCGTTAGGCAATCTAGTCAGTTTTGATGGAAAAGTGGTAAGGTGCCTTGCAAATGACCACTTTGACTCATAAGTTGCCATAATGCCCTTCTTTTTACTAGTGATCTTCTAGCGTGGTAATTGTTGTGTTCTACATAAACACTAGGTTTAGTGCTTGTTACCACCTCCAACCAGATCTAAGGCCACCCCCATCTTTGGGGAGGCTCATGAGCTACCCCAGGGGTGGCAACCACCCTTTTTTTTTTTTTTTTCTTTTTTTTTTCAAAAAAATAAATAAATAAAACTGACATTTTTGACACACTTTGGTAGTTTGATGTATCACTTTAGCACACTTTAAACTTATTGGGGCTATTTCAAAAACGATTGTTAGTTCATATGGCTTTTTTATGTATTTTTTTTTTTCCCTAAATTTAATTGAAGGATTCAAAGTAAGCCATAAAGTGTTGATATTTTATTAATGGGAAAAATATTTTTTTTAAAAAAACCCTCATCAACTAACAAACATTTACAATAAAGCCCCATAAAGTTACAAGTGTGACAATTTGATATATCAGACTACCAAAATGTGGCAAAAATGCCACGCCATTAGATAATCCTTGAGTTTGAATGGAAAAGTAATCGCATGAGCACTTCGACTCAAAACTTGCCATAATGCCATTCTTTCACATGTGATCTTGCTGCATGGTAATTGCCATAGTGTACATAAACACTAGGTTTACTCTCCCGCAAGCTACCAATGGTATCAATGTCCCCCTCTTCGCTAAAATACCAAAACAATGACAATGTCTTCAAAATGTTGGCAAAAAGACAAAAATTACCTTAAACATTTTAGTTAGACAAAAATATCCTTATAATTTCAAAAAAAAAAAAAAAAAATCGAAAACAAAAATACTTTTTTTTTTAGTTTTTGTTATAATTTTAAGATTTATTTAAAAAAAAAAAATTGAAGGATATTTTTGTCATTAGGAGAGGGGATATTGACATTGTTTTGTTAGTTTATGAGAGAGATTGACATAATTAGTAGTTTGAGGGACATTGACAATGAAGTAATAATTTGAGAGGGAAAATGTATATTTTCCCCTTACTTTTATTGGTCTACAAATGAACATGGCATGTGCCTATTAAAGTATTGATTAAGTAATTAAATTTACCTCTTCCTATCAGCTTAAGTTTTTGTGATAATTGGTAATTTAATATAGTATCAGAGCCAAAGGTCCTGGAATCGAACATTGACACTGTCAATTCACCCCATTTAAATTTAATATTCCACGTGTTGGACAACCAACTTATGACAAATAAACAATCAATAAAAAGTTATCAACTATAAACACTTCTCAATCGAATAACTAGCAAAAATATTCATGTTGCAGAATCTGTTAGTCAACTAACTTAAAGGGCAAATATGCCCATTGAACATTCAACAAATACATATCATTGTAATGCCTTCAAAAATTAGAGCTAACAACAGCTTCCAGGGCTGAAAAACAAAGCCACTAACAACACCAAAGCACTTCACAAACAGCATCAACAACATGTCACCAACAACCACCAAGAATTTAAGGTTGCATGTTCATTCATTCATGAGATCCCTGCAAGAATTTAAGACCTTTTGACTCCTAGAAATATATAACCAAAAAGCCTGGAAAGCTATTCTTGGTAACTTCATATTTCTTATTTTTTTTGTTTGTGTCGTGTGATATAGGGAAACCAGTGAAGACCAAATGATGATATTGGCATCTTACAATGTAAGGAATTATTATACAATTAGGAAAAGAGATAGATGGGCTCTCCTCCAATAAAAAAATTAATTTAATATAATGTGATCTAATGGACCACGTATCAGATATTTGTTAAACTACTGATTAAGTGATTAAATTTATATATTCCTATTAGCTTAAGCTTTTAGGACAAATGGTAATTTAACATGGTATCAGAACCAAAGGTCTTAGAATCGAACATTGACTCCATCAATTCACCCCCATTTAAATTAAATATTCCTCGTGTTGAGCCTCACCTATTAAAAGATGGGTGTTAAACTAATGATCAAGTAATTAAATTTACCTCTTGTCAGCTTAAGTTGTTGGGACAAGTGGTGATTACCAATATTAAACTAATAAGAACAAATACCACACTTGATCTTAGCCAAAAGACTGAGAAAGGTACACAAACAGGGCTCTAGTTATTATGGCCAATATTTCCATTCGAAAAAAGTATTTTTATATACAATAACCCCATTGTTACATGTATAGTTTAGTAGTAGAAATGTGATTCCTTCTCTTAATCTTTCAATAGTTCAGGGTCCCTTCGGTTTGTTTGATTCACATTCCGATAAAAAAAATAATAATAAAAAAAAAAAAAACTTTATTTCTTAGAAGGATTTAATCCTTTACCTATAATGAAAGATTTCGGGAAGAATAAACATGGTACTCATTATTTATATCCAAAAGAGTCAACTTGAAATTTAGAAAGGTAAAAAAAAAAAAAAGTAGACTATAATTTTATTTTTATTTTGAATTAGATCAATACTTCAAGGATCTATGCATCAAGAGTACACGGATTTATGTCATTGCACGCAAAACACTACCTGAATTTTCTTGGCGTAGCCACTATGAACATCAAGCCCACAAGAAGTATCACCACTGTGATGCATTCTATCGAAAGTTTGTAACAATTGGATCAAATAATGATAATAATAGTCATGCACAATCAGGTGAATTTTGATCAGTCCACCGATAGCATAAATCATACTTATTTCTCTTGGGGTGTAGAAAACATGCACCAGTAGTTCTAATCTTCCTAGTGCAATTCACGCATACATCACTGTCTCTAGTGTAGTCGTAGATATTAAACCAATGGCTTTGATTTTTCCACGTAAATCTACAAATGACTAGTGTAGTCCCCCAAAAGTTTGTTGTAAAGTTGATCTCGAAGAAGCCATTTGGTTTCAGTGTGTGGACACCAAGATCGTTGTTCTTCGATTTACAGCCAAGGGTAAGAGGCAAGCCATTGCCTAAATCATTAATGATTTTGACAGTTTTTGGGTGATGCTCCCCAATTCCTGCAACAATAGTAAACTCATTCATAGAGAGCATAAGCCACATTACTAGCAACACTACAAGTCTACTGAATGAGATCATGTTGTTTTTTTTTTTGCAATCTACGTCGGGTGGCTTTATAAAAAAAATATGAGCGACTTTCAAATGGTCTCCAGGAACTGTATATATTGTGGTGAAAATTATTGGCTAAAGACCATGAAGTTTTTTTTAGATGCCATGGATCATCAAGAAAACGCAATGACAGTCAAGGAAATAAATTGTAGAAAAGGAAAGCTTGGCTAAACTTGTAATGAAATATTATGGCTGCATATAGAAAAGGAAAACAAGCAGAAAAGGAAGTCAAAGATAGACAATAAAGGAGACGTGATTTCATATTGTGTATTCCTTATTCCTTAAAAATCTCTTCTACAAAAGAAAATGATTCAAGAAAATCTTCTCTTGTTACACAAATCACTTAGAGTACTAGCAGCAATTTATCTTTGATTTTTTCTAAATTTAAGGCACAAAATTACTTTTTACTTCTCTATCACAATAGCTTTCCTCATCTTTCTCGATACCATTAAAATATTATTTCTTTACAAAATACAAGTTTCCTACCTACCCTCACTTTTTTAACAAAATTCTAGTACAATCTCAATTAAAGACAAAAATATGAAAGAAGAGAGGGGAAAGAGAAATTTTTATATTAAAATAATGTATAGGGAACCAAAAATGGTTCCCTACACATTGGAAAATACTCTAGCAACTCTCGATAGTTGGTTTAAATGTAAGGAATTTGATGTGAGTAGGTTTTTGTGGTTTTCTTCAAACTTTTCCTAAACATAATGAAGGGAATGACATATAATGACATATGGCATCTGCTACTAGTGCACTAGCAGTAGTTTCCCAACCATTTTCCCTCAATTTAGAAAATAAAACTACTTTTTGATTCTCTATAAAAAAAATACTTCACAATAGATTCCCTTATTTTTCCCTATATGAATTAAACACTAATTATTTTTTATCATTGCAACCAATGAGAGAGGAGAGAGGTAGGAGAATTGTTGGGACATGTAAAGGAGAGATAGGAGAAAATGATGAAGGGAATGACATATAAATGACATATGGCATTGCTGCTAGTGCACTAGCAGCAATTTCCCAACAATTTTCCCTTAATTTTGGGAATAAAACTACTTTTTGATTATCTATAAAAAAATACTTAACAATAAATTCCCTTATTTTTCCCTATATGAATTAAATACTAATTATTTTTTATCATTGCAACCAATGAGAGAGGAGAGAGGTAGGAGAATTATTGGGACATGTAAATGAGAGAAAATAATTTGTTTATAATTTAATAAAGCATTGGTATCTATAGTGTTTCCCAATGCATTGGAAAATACTGTAGATATCCTTTGGTGTAGGCTAAATATAAGGCTTTTGATGTGGGTGTATTTTTGTGATTTTTTTAGAATTTTCCCTAAGCATAGGGAAGGGAATGGCATATAGCGCATCTGTTGCTAGTGCTCTTAGTGAATGCCTATTGTTTACTTACAAAAGAAAAGGGGTATTAAGTTAGATTCTATTTAAATTTGCTAATTTAATACGTATTCCAAGCAAATATGCTCTTTTAAGCATTTTTGTTTTAATTCATTTCTTCAGACAACTTTAATTATCCGTTTCTTTTGGAGTTACGTAAAAACAACAATAGTTTAGGTATAATGACATTAAAGTTTATTGATATCAAATTGTTTCAGTCAAGTCCTGAGACCCAAAAGGACTTGGCTGGGACCCGCCCGGGACTTGCCTGAGACTTGCTCGGGTCCCAACTAGAACCTGCCCTTGACCTAGTCGGGACCTGCTCGGGACCTGCCCAGGACTTGACCTGGACTCGCCCGGGGCTTAACCAGGACCCGACTGGACCTACCTGAGACACCGTCGGGACTAGTCTGGGACTTGACCAGGACTCGCCCAATACCCATCAGGGACCTGCCTGAAACTTGACCAAGACTCACCCAAGACCCACCCATGACTTGTCAAAAAATATTTTCAGCGGAAAACATTTTCCGGTATTTGGGCATGAATGAAAAATCAGGTGGGTCCCCGACGTCGGAAAATGTTTTCAGCAAAAAACATTTTCCTGAAAAATATTTTCCGGTATTTTGTGTGTACGCAGAATCATATCAAACACTAAATTATTGTTAGTTAATTTGTATATTTTAATTAAACATAATTTTTAGTTTTATTTTTTAAATTATTTAATAGATTAATATGATTGAATGAAAATATAAAAATATTTGTGATTTTTCGTGCGTGCGTCAAATGCCGAAAAATGTTTTCATCGTAAAACATTTTCCCATAAAATGACTTTTGTTGTGCAAATTTTAATATACTCGCAAGTGCACGAATCGTTTGCAATATAATGTTTTGCAAGTGCGAGGTCGAACCTATAGGGAATTGTGTTCTTAAAAGAGCAATTTATATCTAAACTAATTAAATCCTAATCTAGTTCCAAAAGAGTTTTGATTTTGGTTTTAAAAATTAAAAGACAATCATAGACTAATTAAAATAAACTAAGAGATAAAATACTAAAGTTTGAGAATTCACACTAATCGAAACATAACAACATACTTCCATGTTTATCAATATTAATCTGAAGTTCTCACAATTAAAATCTTAGATATGTTTTACTATACTTCAAACAATTAATCAAAATCATTCCATATATCCATTCATTGCACAAATCACAAGAGGAATCTAATATCAATTAAATCATCAGATGCATCCGTAAATCACAAAAGATATCCAAATGTATCCGTAGAGCAAATCACAAGCGATGTCCAATTATTTAGGCAAATAAAATCAAGCAATCAATTATGTGAAATTATCTTAAATCATCAAGTATATCCTTGAATCACAAAAGATATTCAAGAATCACTCTACACATTAAAAAAAAAAGTAAAACAATTGAAATATTAAACCCAATAAAATCAGATAAATAAAGACTTACATGAAAGTATTGATGTTTTTCATCAGTAAGGCTTCATCCCTAGCATTAGTTGGGAATTTAGCTCAACATAAAAATAAAACATAAATCTAAACAAAACTTAAACTAAAAAGAGAAAAACTGTAGAATTTTGATCTCTGAAATTCTATATCTTTTCTTGAATGCAAAGAAGTCTATTTATAGGCTTAGAAAAGTCCTATAAGCCCTATTAAACCTAGATAATTTGGAGGTTTGTCAAAATATAAGTCTGAAATCGGAATAGGATTTGTCCAAATTTTTGTTCTTTTTTTAAAGGGTGATTTTGGCATAGTAACCTTCCAAATTAGGAAAATCATATTTCACAATGAATTGTATTATTTTGAGCTAGCTTTTCAATGCCACTTGAATCACTTCAATCCAATCTTTGAGCGAAAAGTTATGGTCATAATATTGAGACATCTGCAGAATCTGAATTTGAATCCAATCCGAAATCTTATCCAATCAAAAATTTAATCAAATCTGATCTTTAATCCGATTTAACTTTTTTCTTGGATTTGGTTAAACTTAACCACATCAGGTTTTCTCAAAGTATGTTTTCTTCCAAACTTTGCATTTTTTCCTTTAAAGTTGTAGTTTTTTTTCAACTACCTACAAAACACAAAACTAACACAAAACATTAAATAACGACACAGCTAAAGGATTAACTAATGTAAATAAAGGGGTTGGAATATGCAATATTTGGCACTTATCAACTTCCCTGAAAATATTTTCCGTGCGCACACCAAACGTCGGAATTTGTTTTTATCATATTTTCCAGTAAAATGACTTCCTAAAAATATTTTACAACGGAAAATATTTTACACCGAAACAAAGCCTAAGTTATCTACATTTGCTAATTTAATACGTATTCCCAAAAAAATATGCTCTTTTAAGCGCTTTTGTTTTAATTCGTTTCTTCGGACAACTTTAATTATCTGTTTCTTTTGACGAAATTGTTTCAGTTATAGCTCTAGTACATTTATATGGTCTGAGAATGTGAGTTTTGTACGTGGTTCCACAAAGAAATATGGCTTAATTAAAAGCTGGAGTGATGCACCCCATTTGGCCAAAACGGATGACTCGACCACCTCTCTCTCTCTCTCTCTCTCTCTCTATATATATATCTATATATATATATATATTCACCATTTGAGTTGGCCGTACCACCCTCAATGGCCATAGGGGTGGTTCGGCCGCTCCCAAATATGCTCAGATGGCCAAGGGTGGTTTCAACCACCTCCATTTGGGCATTTGGTGAAGGTTTGGCCAATTTCCATTTTATATTTTTATGTCTAGTTTTTTGATATACTTTTAATTTTTTATTGTAAGCCAAACGTGTCACAATCTGAATCATGATTGGTGTTTATGTGGCTCATTAGAATTTTTTGTGTTATTTGTTTGAAAGTTATTCAATGTTTTAACTAGATAATTTTATTTATCCATTGAATCTTTTTTTTTTTTTTTTTTTGATATGTCCGCATAAGAGTGGGGAAGGGGATTCAAACTAGTGACCTCCGCTTCATTATGCATGGTTTCGGCCGATTAAGTTACCTCTTGGGGACATTTATCCACTAACTTAAGCAAATGTGAAACGGATCTATTTAATTATATCTAGATAGGATACGAGTATAATTAAAACCAAATCATTCATTTAAATACCATATATATGACGTATAATTAGCTCAAATTAATCACTATGATACAATTAAATCTACAACCACATTTGTGATTCAAAATTAAGGAAAAAATGCAAAATTAGTTCTTGTGGTTTATCTGATTTACAATTAGTTTTATGTAATATAAAAAATGAACTCAAATGTCCTTGAGTTATTCCAAAAAAAAAAAAAAAAAAAGATTAGTCCTTATAGTCAAATTTTGTCTACTAATTTAACAAATTTTGTTAGTGTGACACTAACTTAAATCGAACAAGTATCACAATTTTACTAGCTCTGACGTTTCAAGCAATCAAAATATGTTAAGTTAGTGGGTGGAATTTGATTGCAAGGACTAAATTATTTTTTTGACATACCTGAAGGAACTTTGAGTTTATTTTAATACCACGGGGAGTTAATAGCAAATAAGGTAAACCACAAAGATTAATTTTGCATTTTTACCTTAATTAGAATAAACTACAAACAAAAAAGAAGAGTAAGATACAAATATAATTATTCAAAGAATATTTTGGATTTTATTTTTGTTTAAGAGCCGTCAAACCCAAGAAAAAGAGCAGCGATAAGAAAGCATAGCAAAGTGGGGAGGGGGAGGGGGAGGGAATTACGACAACCCCCTCCACGCCCCCTTTCTCCTTCCCCCTCATTTTTTCTCCCTCTACCATAGATTGATCAAGGTGCGTGTGTCAATGGTCCTCGGGGTGCTTTCTAGCCGCGCGTAGCTGACCGGCGGTGGTGCGTGGAACCCGTGAGGGTGTGTTGTGTTTTTGTTATTGTATTTTTGTTGTTTTTAAATAAGAATGTACTCTCTCTAGATCTGTTTTTAGTAGTGATCTATGAGATGAAGTTTTATTCGTTTTCTTAGGTTTTGTTTTTACGAATCCTTAAGAATAACGAAATTGGTTTCCAGTCAGTCTTTTGTTTTCTTATGGTTATTTTTCTAAGAGCAAGACATAGACCAATGATGTAGGAGTTATCAGGCATAAAGAAGAATTGTCACTATAGTGGAGGCAGCGAAGGAGATTGAGATCGATAAAGCACTAGTAGCGGAGATATAAACGTGATTCCATCGAAACTTTGAAACAATTGGATCAAATAATAATAATTTTCTATAAGAGAAATATGAATGACTTTCAATTGCTCTTTATTTCACAATTCACTTGATAAACTCTTCATTTTGAATGTCGTTGGCTTGTAATCATGCACGATCAGGTGAGTTTTGATCAGTCCACAAATAGCATAAATCATACTCGTTTCTCTTAGGGTCTAGAAAACATGCACCGGTAGTTCTAATCTTCCAAGTGCAATTCACACATTCATCACCTCTAGCGTAGTCGTAGATATTAAACCAATGGCTTTGATTTTTCCATGTAAATCTACAAAAGAATAGTGTAGTCCCCCAGAAGTTCGGTGTAAAGTTGAACTCGAAGAAGCCATTTGATTTCAATGTGTGGACACCAAGATCGTCATTCTTTGATTTACAGGCAAGGGTAAGAGGCAATCCATGGCCTAAATCATTAATGATTTTTACAGTTTTTGGGTGATGTTTCCCAATTCCCGCAACATTATTAAACTCAATCACAGACAACGTTAGCCACATTAGTAAAAACACTGCAAGTCAACTGAATGAGATCATGGTGTTTTTGTTTTTGGTAAACTATGCTGGCTTTATAAAAAAATTAAAAGAAAAAAATCTAAGTGACTTTCAAATGGTGTCTAGGAACTGTATATATAGTGGTGAAAATTATTGGCGAAAGACCATAAAAAAAAAAAAAAAACAAAAAAAAAACAAAAAAAAAAAAACAAAGAAAACACTTTAACATATACTATTTGAAGGAAATATGAACAAATCACGTAGTGAATACCTAATTTATTTACTAAAAAAAGGGGGTGTTAATTAAGTTAGGTTCTATTTACATTTGCTAATAGAATCTAACAAATATGCTCTTTTAAGCATTTTTTTGTATTACTTTGTTTTTTCATACAGCTTTAATTAACCGTTTCATTTCGCATTATGTAAAAACAACACTAGTTCAGGTACATAATGCCATTCAAGTCTACTTATGTCAAATTGTTTCAGTTATAGCTCTAGTATATTATATGGTTCGAGAAGGTGAGTGTTATAGCTATTTGTTCCACAAAGAAAATATATCTTATTTAAAAGCTGAAGGGATATATACACCCCCATTTGGCCAAAACGGATCACTCGACCTCCTCAATTTTTTTTCTTCTAAATTTAAAAATTTTATTTTTTTGCCACTTGAGTTGGCCGAACCACCCTCAGTGGCCAGAAACCACCCTTAAATATGCTCAAATGGCCATGAGTGGTTTCGGCCACCCCATCTTATATTTTTATATTTAGTGTTTTGATATATTTTTAAATTTTTATTTTTATTTTCTATTGTAATTTAAACGTGTCACAATATTATTTGTGTTTATGTGGCTCACTAACAAATTATGTCAGCTTTTCTTGGGGAAGAGGCTTTTTTTTTTTCTTATTTTTTTTTTTTTTTTGGTGCCTACGAGAGGGATTGTTTAGTCAATTTTGAAACCCCATTGAACTATTTGTCTGGACCTCAAACCATATGTACCAATTCAGAGTTTTTTTCTTAAATCTAATCGAAGGATTCAAAGTAAGCCATAAAGTGTGCATATTTTACTAATGGGAAAAATATCAAAAAGCCCCATCAAATATGAGGTGTGTTTAATAAAACCCCATAAAGTTACAAATGTGAAAGTTTGATACGTCAAATTACCAAAATGTGGCAAAAATGTTATGTCGTTAGGCAATCTCGTCAGTTTTGATGGAAAAGTGGTAAGGTGCCTTGCAAGTGACCACTTTGACTCATATGTTGCCATAATGCCCTTCTTTTTACTTGTGATCTTCTAGCGTGGTAATTGCTGTGTTCTACATAAACACTAGGTTTAGTGCTTGCTACCACCTCCAACCAGATCTATGTATCACTTTAGCACACTTTAAACTTATTGGGCTATTTCAAAAATGATTGTTAGTTCAGATGGCTTTTTTATAATTTTTTTTTCCTAAATTTAATTGAAGGATTCAAAGTAAGAGCATTCCCAGCAGCTACCCAACCATTTTCCCTATATTTAAGGATCCAAACTACTTTTTGCTTCCCTATCTACAAAAACTCCACAATAGCTTCCTTTACCATTCCCTACATCATTAAAATATTATTTTTATTTTCATTAAAATAATATTTTCTTTTATTCTAAAAGAAATTTTCTTTTTCTTTTCTTTCTCTCTCATCTGCGTCTTCTTTCTCTTCCTATCTTCTTCACTCTCTGTTTCCTTCTTTTCTTTCCCCCCAGCCGCACCTCTCTCCCTTTCTCTATCTCACTCTCTGCCTCACTTTCCCCTCAGCAGATTCTCGCTCACAAAGACAAACAGGGAGAGAACAGGAGAGAGAGAGAGAGTGATGCAGAGAGAGCTAGGAGAGGGACGGAGAGAGATGGTGAGAGAGAGAAAGCTCAGAGATGGTGTTCATATTTTATTAATAGGAAAAATATTTTTTCTTAAAAAAAAAAGGCCTCCTCAACTATCAGGCATTTTCAATAAAGCCCCATAAAGTTACAAGTGTGACAATTTGATACATCAAACTACCAAAATGTGGCAAAAATGCCACGCCATTAGATAATCCTTGAGTTTGGATGGAAAAGTGGTCGCTTGAGCACTTCGACTCAAAACTTGCCATAATGCCCTTCTTTCACATGTGATCTTGTGTGGTAATTGCCATAGTGTACATAAACACAAGGTTTACTCAGCATTGTCAATGTTCCCGCTAGCTACCAATGGTATCAATGTCCCCCTCTCCCCTAAAATACCAAAACAATGACAATGTCTTCAAAATGCTGGCAAAAAGACAAAAATTACCTTAAAAATTTTAGTTAGACAAAAATATCCTTATAATTTCAAAAAAAAAAAAAAAACCTTCTTTTTTTTTTAGTTTTTGTTATAATTTTAAGATTTTTTTTTAAAAAAAAAAAAAAAATTGAAGTACATTTTTGTCATTAGGGGAGGAGGAGTGGGGAGGGGATATTGACATTGTTTTGTTAGTTTATGAGAGAGATTGGCATAATTAGTAGTTTAAGGGACATTGACAATGAAGTAGTAATTTGAGAGGGAAAATGTATATTTTCCCCTTACTTTTATTGGTCTACAAATGAACATGGCATGTGCCTTTTAAAGTATTGATTAAATGATTAAATTTACCTCATCCTATCAGCTTAAACTTTTGTGATAATTGGTAATTTAACATGGTATCAGAGCCAAAGGTCCTGGGATCGAACATTGACTCTGTCAATTCACTCCATTTAAATTTAACATTCCACGTGTTGGACAACCAACTTATGACAGATAAACAATCAATAAAAAGTTATCAAGTATAAACACTTCTCAATCGAATAACTAGCAAAAATATTCATTTTGCAAAATTTGTTAGTCAACCAACTTAAAGGGCAAATATGCTCGTTGAAGATTTAACAAATACATATCATTGTAATGCCTTCAAAAATTAGAGCTAACAACACCTTCTTGGGCTGAAAAACAAAGCCACCAACAACACCAAAGCACTTCACAAACAGCATCAACAACATGTCACCAACAACCACCAAGAATGTAAGGCTGCATGTTCATTCATTCATGAGATCCCTGCAAGAATTTAAGACTTATTGCTCCTAAATATATATAAATCTCCAAAAAGCCTGGAAAGCTATTCTTGGTAATTTCATATTTCATATTTTTTGTTTGTGTCGTGTGATATAGGGAAACCAGTGAAGACCAAATGATGATATTGGCATCTTACAATGTAAGGAATTCTGATACAATTAGGTATAGAGATAGATGGGCTCTCCTCCAATAAAAAAATTAATTTAATATCATGTGATCTAATGGACCACGTATCAGATATTTATTAAACTAATGATTAAGTGATTAAATTTACCTCTTCCTATTAGCTTAAGCTTTTAAGACAAATGGTAATTTAATATGGTATCAGAGCCAAAGGTCTTGGAATCGAACATTGACTCCATTAATTCACCCCCATTTAAATTAAATATTTCACGTGTTGAGCCTCACCTTTTAAAAGGGGGGTGTTAAACTAATGATTAAGTAATTAAATTTACCTCTTCCTATCAGTTTAAGCTGTTGGGATAAGTTGTGATTTACCAATATTAAACTGATAAGAAGAAATACTACACTTGATCTTAGCCAAAAGACTGAGAAAGGTACACAAACAGGGCTCTAGTTATTATGGCCAATATTTTTATTAGAAAAAAGTATTTTTATATACAATGACCACATTGTTACATGTATAGTTTAGTAGTAAAAGTGTGATTCATTCTCTTAATCTTTTAATAGTTCAGGGTTTGTTTGATTCACATTTCGATCAAAAAAAAAAAAAAAACTTTATTTCTTAGAATGATTTAATCTTTTACCTATAATGAAAGATTTCAGGAAGAATAGACACGGTACTCATTATTTATATGCAAAAGAGTCAACTTGAAATTTAGAAAGAAAAAAAAAAAAGAAAAAAAAAAGTAGACTATAATTTTATTTTTATTTTGAATTAGATCAATACTTCAAGGATCTATATATGGATAAAGAGTACACGGATTTATGTCATTGCATGCAAAACACTACCTTGATTTTCTTGGCGTAGCCACTATGAACATCAAGCCCACAAGAAGTATCACCACGGTGATGCATTCTATCGAAATTGAAACAATTGGATCAAATAATAATAATAATAATAGTCATGCACGATCAGGTGAATTTTGATCAGTCCACTGATAGCATAAATCATACTCGTTTCACTTGGGGTCTAGAAAACATGCACCAATAGTTCTAATCTTCCAAGTGCAATTCACGCATACATTATTGCAATTCACGCTTTGATTTTTTATTATTGTATTTTTGTTGTTTTTAAATAAGAATGTATTCTCTCTATATCTGCTTTTAGTAGTGATCTATAGGCTGAAGTTTTATTCGTTTTCTTAGGTTTTGTTTTCATGAATCCTTAAGAATAACGAAATTAGTTTCCAGTCGGTCTTTTGTTTTCTTATGGTTCTTTTTCTAGGAGCAAGACATAGAACAATGACGGAGGAGTTATCAGGCATAAAAAAGAATTGTCACTATAGTGGAGGCAGCGAAGGGGATTGAGACTGATAAAGCACTAGTAACGGAGATATTGATGTGATTCCATCGAAACTTTGAAACAATTGGATCAAATAATAATAATTTTCTATAAGAGAAATATGAATGACTTTCAATTGCTTTTTATTTCACAATTCACTTGATAAACTCTTCAGTTTGAATGTCGTTGGCTTGTAATCATGCACGATCAGGTGAGTTTTGATCAGTCCACAAATAGCATAAATCATACTCATTTCTCTTGGGGTCTAGAAAACATGCACCAGTCGTTCTAATCTTCCAAGTGCAATTCACGCATACATCACTGTCTCTAGCGTAGTCGTAGATATTAAACCAATGACTTTGATTTTTCCATGTAAATCTACAAAAGAATAGTGTAGTCCCCCAAAAGTTTGGTGTAAAGTTGAACTCGAAGAACCCATTTGGTTTCAGTGTGTGGACACCAAGATCGTCGTTCTTTGATTTACAGGCGAGGGTAAGAGGCAATCCATGGCCTAAATCATTAATGATTTTTACAGTTTTTGGGTGATGGTTCCCAATTCCTACAACATTATTAAACTCAATCACAGACAACGTAAGCCACATTAGTAGAAAGACTGCAAGTCTATTGAATGAGATCATGCTGTTTTTGTTTTTGGTAAACTATGCTGTCTTTATAAAAAAAAAAAATCTGAGTGACTTTCAAATGGTGTCTAGGAACTATATATATAGTGGTGAAAATTATTGGCGAAAGACCATAAGAAAAAAAAAAAAACAAAAACAAAAACAAAAACACAAAAAAACACTTTAACATATACTATTTGAAGGAAATATGAACAAATCGCGTTGTGAATACCTAATTTATTTACTAAAAAAGGGGGGTGTTAATTAAGTTAGGTTCTATTTACATTTGCTAATTAATAGAACCTAACGAATATGCTCTTTTAAGCATTTTTTGTTTTAATTTATTTTTTCAAACAGCTTTAATTAACCGTTTCATTTGGCATTATGTAAAAACAACATTAGTTTTGGTACCTAATGCCATTCAAGTTTACTTATGTCAAATTGTTTCAGTTATAGCTCTAGTATATTATATCGTCCAAGAAGGTGAGTGTTATGGTTCCATAAAGAAATATATGTCATATTTAAAAGCCGAAGGGATACATACACCCCCATTTGGCCAAAACGGATCACTCGACCATCACAATTTTTTTTCTTCTAAATTTAAAAATTTTATTTTTTTGCCATTTGAGTTGGCCAAACCACCCTAAATGGCCATAGGGGTGGTTCAGCCACCCTCAAATATGCTCAAATGGCCATGAGTGGTTTCGGCCACCCCATCTTATATTTTTATATTTAGTGTTTTGATATATTTTTAAATTTTTATTTTCTTTTGTAATTTAAACATATCACAATATTTTTTTTTCTAAGCAAACATATCACAATATTTATTTGTGTTTATGTGGCTCACTAACAAATTATGTCAGCTTTTCTTGGGGAAGAGACTTTTTTTTTCTTTCTTTTTTTGGTGCCTACGAGAGGGAGTTTTTAGTCACTTTTCAAACCCCACTGAACTATTTGTTAGGACCTCAAACCATATGTACCAATTCATAATTTTTTCTTGAATCTAATTGAAGGATTCAAAGTAAGCCATAAAGTGTGCATATTTTATTAATGGGAAAAATATCAAAAAGCCCCCTCCAATACGAGGCGTTTTCAATAAAGCCCCATAAAGTTACAAGTGTGATAGTTTGATACATCAAATTACCAAAATCCGACAAAAAGGCCACGTCGTTAGACAATCTCGTCAATTTTGATGGAAAAGGCACCTGAGCACTTTGACTCATAACTTGCCATATAATGTCCTTTTTACTTTTGATCTTCTAGCGTGGTAACTGTTGTTTAGCCACCCCAAATATGCTCAGATGGCCAAAGGTGGTTTTAACAACCTCCATTTGGCTATTTGGTAGTGGTTTGGCCACCCCCAACTTTATATTTTTATATTTAGTTTTTTGATATATTTTTAAACGTTCTTTTTTTTTTAAAAAAAAAAATTCTATTGTAAGTCAAACGTGTCACAATATGATTGGTGTTTATGTGGCTCATTAAAAAAATTTGTGTTATTTGTTTGAAAGTTATTCGATGTTCTAACTAGATAATTTTATTTATCCACTAACTTAAACAAATGTGAAACTAATCTATTTAATTATATCTAGGATATGAGTATAATTAAACCCAAATCATATAATTAGCTCAACTTAATCACTATGATACAATTAAATCTGCAGCCACATTTCTGTTTCAAAATTAATTGGAATAAACTACAAACAAAAAAGAAGAGTAAATCTTGGGAAAATGTTCTAGTAAATAGTAAATAGTAAATTCCATCCACCCCTCTTTACATCTTGCAGCTTCATTGTACAACAAAATAAGAAGATAAAGAATAACCGTATACACGAAAATGATTGAGCTTCGGATTCAAGAAGCTTCATCATCTCTTGCACCACTTGGCGAACCAGGAGCAAATGGAACAAAACCCCGTCCACCAAACACTGGTCTCATGCATTTGTCATCAAATTTTCTCCACCAGTAATGTACAGTCCTAGTGGGGTTACTTATTAGCAACCTTAAGCTGTTCTTGCGGCGTGGTGGAGTGTTTGGCTGCTCACTTGGATCACAATTTTCAATGAATGATATATTCAACTCTTCTAAGCTTGGAAGGTCGGTTGCGTCGGAGACTGCAGATTTTGCATTGCGCAACAGCACTGCTCTAATAAGTGGCTTTGTTATGGAACCAAACACCTGTTTTTTTGAAACAAAGAAAAAGACAGCCTCATTTGATGTTGAAGATTGTGAAAAAGTTCAAAACCATGCACCCCATTTGCCTACTTCTACTGATCTCTTGTCCTACAGATGATCCAGAGCCAAACAGAGCAAAGGACTTATGGATAATGCTCTACTAGTGCTACAAGCAACATACTACAGAAAGGACAAGAAAACATACCACAGTACTAAATAAAACAACAATTATAGTGCTGGTGATCATTAGTGCAAAATCTGCCGTTTCTTCCTTGTCAGAAATTGCAAACTGCATGTAATTGCACAAGTCAATATATGCCCAAGAACTATATTTTAAAATGTTTTAGGCTTGAAATAGTGGCAATTTACCTGGTTATAAGACAAGGCAATAGTCACTGCACCTCTCATAAGACCTGCCCACCATATTATAAACTGAGATTTCAAAAAGTTAGCACTGTTTTGAAGTAGAATCAAATAGCAATATCTAAGCACTTAAGCAGCTGCTGGTATTACCTGTTGTCGAAGCTCAATCTTTGTACTCTCTCTTTTCTTCATGCAATTTGTTATATTGGATATGGGGAACACAAATGCTGCTCTTCCAACCAATACCAATGCAAACAATATTGAACTGACAGCAACTGAAGTTCCTGGACTGAAGGAAAGAGTATAATACCAGTTAGACATGACATTTAACATTACACTGCCAACCACAGGAAAAGGCAACATAAAAGGCAGTATATATCTCTTATATTCTCTAAGAGGGATGATGGCAGTAGTTAAAACGCACTTAATCTAAATGCGCACTTAATCTAAATGTGGTAAATCTCATTTCATTTCATCTGGAACAATATTCCAACTGCCAATTACCCATGAGCCCTATAATCTTAAGGAGAAAAGTAGTAAATTTACCTTGCATTGCTTTTTTTCCATTTGTCAATGTCCAAGGCATCCATACCGACATACAGAAATATAAAAGTTTCTGCAATGAATGAAATTGTTGCAAACGCATGCCTGAAAACATAAAACCATTGGCAAGTTAGGATCTTTCAACAGAATTCATTTTTCAAATGAAACCCACTAATAATTATTGGCATAACCACCCAACTAAGTAATCATTGAATGAGGATCCACATCGTGGGAACCTTAACCCACGAAAGATTATGACCCAGGAATGAAAATCAAAGGTTGCCACCAATTGATCTTTCTTTCAAGCATATCTATTTCAAATTGATAGATTACTCTCTTTTGCTGTTAAATGTTCTTTGCAGGTGCACTCTAGACCTTCGTCTTTTGCACTTTCATGCACAATATATTAACCGTGATTTTTGACTTTATCTGTTTGTGCTTATGGCCTGCTTTTAGCTGTTTTATCATAGTTACGGAGTCTTAAGAGAATTTCATAACCCCATAGAGACTCCCATATTGAATGGGTTGATTGTGATGGTGTTACATGTGTGCTAAATCCCACATTGGTTATTTGCTAAGTAAGCTCGGGTTTTATAAGTGACTGTAGGGAACTCCAATTGTAACATTGACTAGTTATTTTACGGTAATAGCACATAAGTGACTGACACTTTCCTTGAATCATGACAAATGATATCAAAGCAGAGGTCTTAGATTCATACCTTGCCATTGTAATTCATCTCTCATTTCAATTAAATATTTCACGTATTAGGTCTCACTTGTTGAGAAAGAGTTTGAGTAGAAGAGACTATTAAACCCAAGGAAAGTTAAGCCTTACATTGGCTAGGTGGATTGTTATGGTGGTGTTACATGGATGTCAAGTCCTACATTGGTTCCTTAACTGAGGCTAGGGTTTATTAGTGATTTTAGGGAACTCTAATTATAATATTGATTAGTCCTTTTAGAATAATAGTGTAGATGAGAGTAGCGATTTCCCCGAACGGTGACATTCTAGGTTTCCAAGAGCCCTATGAATAAACTTCAAAAATAAATTGGAATGGTCTTTAGTTGAAATAACAACTTTAAACAAAATCTTTATAATATTTTCATACGTACATCCCCCTAGGTCCAATCCTCTCGTATCAAGTTTCAAGAAATCCTACATATATTTTCCTCTCTCTTCCTAAATCCTACATATATTTTTCCATGTATGCTGAGAATATGCAACCATATATGGACACCTTATATGAAATTTTCTCTCCACCCAAAGTGACAGATAGAAGATGTGAACATATGGTAAAGTGCAACAGGAGGCGACTCTCCTTTAGGCATTATCAGATTTTGTGTCTGCACAATTAACAATTTTAACATATGTGATTTGGAGCTGCTCAATAATGTAACCACCACACAATTCCAATTTTTTGACAACAATCACATTATAGTATGATAAATCTCCAAAAAGTAAACCAGATAAAAGTCGCTCTTACTTGGTCGTTATTCGTGAGCTTTCTGTAACATTGTGCCATGTATAGTGAGACATGACAATGCCACAGAAGAATATTGTCAGGATCCCACTTAAATTCAAAAGCTGTAGAAAAGAAAAAAGGATTTAGTTCATTAATTTCAAAGAAAACACCAAAGGAAGGGATCCAGTCACCAAACACTGTTTTGGCCAAATTATTTTCAAGTGAGAAAAAGGTTATACAAGTTATATAATCTCTATGTTCCATTTTGTTTATATCAGAAAAACACCCTGTTTCCAAAATCAGATTATATCATTTCTTTTCCATTTGAGTTCTCAAATTCAATTTACTCGAGCAACAGTGTGTTGAACTATATCTATCTCAAGTACATAAAATATGGGATGACACGAAAACATAAGAGATTTCACATTGTCCAGCCATGTGTTCTATATTTATATTCAGCAAGTTTAGTTTATTTTGTTCCAGTTGAAAGTCCAAAATGCCAGCCAAAAGTAATATGATAATTGTCAACTAGGAATAAATTACAAGATACAATATGATTGACTTCTGATGCGCTGGCAAGGCTATCAAAGGATATGGAATAGTAAATATAAACCATTGCGTCAATGGGAACAGAATTGACGGAAATTTCCTACACACATTGATCTTAAGTTTGTTTTCACTATTCAATCACTTTCTATAAATTTTCATTATTTCAATGGATATAAGTTGTAACTCTTTCTGGAGGGTATAGCCATCATGATTTTTCCAGAAAGAGACCACGCACCACCTCCAAAAAAAAAAAAAAAAGAAGGAAAAATGAGTAGATGAAGAAGGAAGGGAAAAAATTAAAAATTAAAAATTAAAAAGCATGACTTTTTGGTACCTCAGCCAACATGTATGACAAATAAGCCATAAGCATCATGAGTGCAACTTCACGATCTGTGGAATGCCTGTAGTGGAAGAACAATAATTTCAGGGTACACAAAGGCTTACATATAAGGATGCAAACCCAGTAAATAAAAATTGTGATCATGCAAGACTAATTGACTAAAAATAATATGTGGAACTGTGTTCCACTATTGAAACCGGTTGATTTCCAGATAGGCTTGACGTATACAGGATTCCTTGTTCGTCATTTATCTCACTTTATTAAATCTATGACCATATTGTCTTTTACCAGTGTCTCTAGCTACATCATTTTTTTCCCTCCATTTTTCCTTGCAGCACCTTCAATCTATCTAATTGCCCCTTCTCACTAGTTGTATCCCCTTATCCTTTTTTCCACCTAGCCAATTCTTAATATTCTTCAATTGTGTACATCATGTAGCTTCTCCCTAGACGAATATGAATACAAGGTTTTTTTTTTTAATGGGAATGCCTAAAGATGGCTTGAGTTTATGCTGCCACGTAGAAAAGTGATGAGATAATAGCTAGCCACATTTCTTGACCATGCCTCTGGCTTTCCCTCTTTGAAGGATTTTCCTTCTGATTGCTTGTGATGGTAGTCTCTTGCCATGTTTTTTTAAAACACATGGTTTGATTATCGCAAACAAACCAACAGCAACAATAAATGCTGTATACTAAGCGATAATGCATTTTCTTGTACCTTCCAATGTAAAGCGTCTTAATGATATACGCACTTATAAGACCCGCCTGAAAGATTTCCATAGAGCAAGTTAGAAGGTAGCTAATACCCAAGTCCCTATAAACAGTGCATTAAAATCTTAGAAGATATATGAACACCAACTTCCAATAAGCAGTGCAAAAATTTAGCAAGCCCATAAGACACCAAGTGTAAGACTGATTTGATAGCCAGCTGCAAATGAATGAGCTCAAAGGTCTAAGCAGGGAAATACTTAAATGAGCTGCAACGACTGGTGATTCCATCATAATAGTTGTTGATATAAACAAATGACGAAATTCTTTGCTACTTTGAAAAATAGATTTGCATAAGTAGAGTAGTAACCCCCAGACAAAAACTTTGAAAAAGAAAGAAAAAGTGAAGCATCACTATAAAACTATCTGTAGAATTGGTCTCCCCACTATGACTCTTAACACAACTGTTGAAATCTGATATTCAGCTTCAGTACTGTACCTTTGATAGGAAGGACAATATCTTTTTCATGTGAAAAGGAAAAAAAAGTCCAAGACAATGCCTTAGGTATACAGCACTACGTAACATAGCTTGATGCTTTACGAACCAGTACAACTTTGTCATGTTTGCATGTTAGTGACACACATAATGTAGAGCAGCTAAAACAACCGAAAAAAAATAAAAGAGAAAAAGGAAGAAACAAAAACTTACTGCTATACCAAGAGCAGTACTGGTCAAGAAAAGGTAAAGAAAGGTCCCCAACAAGTTTAATGCTGTAAGAGCATCAATGTTGCTGCTGTCAAGTGATTGGACTGCATTGAAAAGCACAATAGAGGTGGCATCATTCACCACTCCCTCACCGAATACAATACTGTAAAGTAAGGGTGTTTCATCTTGACTGAGAACCTTTCACATAAGAAAAATATCATGGATTAATGGCACATGTTAATACCCTCATATAAACTAGTATTATGACTGAAATTGTCAGCTGTACCTGCAGTGTGCAAACTGAATCAGTTGCTGACAATATGGCACCAATAGCTGCACATGCAAGAAGAAGAAATGGTGAATACAACAGAATAATAGAAAGCACTATATGAAAAAAAAAAAAATGATTAGACATTAGTTATTTAGTCACCTAGGAAATCTTGAATATCCAGGTTTGCCACGCCAATTTTTTTGAATAGTAAATAGGCACCTAGAAAGTTTCCAAAGGCAAAAATGGTAGTCAGGCGCCGTCTTGAGTGAAAAAAAAAAAAATAATAATAATAATAATAATAATAATAATAATAATAAGATCACTATCGCAAATATGTTTATAAGACAAAATACTTGTATCAAACTTGACAAAAAGCAAGTGGAAGTGGATGGAAGATTGCAGAGCTTACCTAGTGATATAATGCAGAAAGAAATGACTGTGCCAAATACTCCAAACAAAAATATTGTTGTGAAATTCTTGAAAAAATTCTTCTTCTTGACCTGAAAACTGGAAACAGATCAAGAACCACTATCAATGTATGCTAGTGTAAGAGTCAGCACTTGGATTAGAAAGAGGAAGTTTTGACAAAATAAAAACAAAATCAAGATTAAAAATTATTTTTCACGAAAACTGCAAGGACTCAGCATAGCAGAAACATCAAAACCAGGTCCATGTCACAAACATCAAGATTGGTAATTTAAATTCAAGTGAAAATACCATCTAATAATTTGTTCATAGTTACTTCCAAACCAGAATTTTGGAGCCCACGTGTTACAATCCTCTACTACTTAGGACTATAAGTCCAATCTTCTCTGTAGTGGTTTGGTTGGGTCTTTTCAGGTGTTTTACTTGTTAGATGTTGGAGCTAAGTTATTCACAGAACCCAAATCCTCAATCCGATACAAATTACAATTCTGGGGAACCAAACACAAATCACATAGAGAGAGAGAGAGAGAGAGAGAGAGAGAGAGAGAGAGATCATACCCGGCATTGAAAATGATTGGGGGAAGCAAATAAAGGAAGAACAAGTCCTCACTAAAGACTAGTATTTGCGAACTCTGGAATTTGCTGATCAGCAAAACGACCACTCCAGAGCACAATCCCTATATCAGACCAAACATTCAAACAAGACCCAGAAACAAGAAGACACATAATTTGTTTGTCACAAAATGAATCATGCAAAAACAGTTCCAGGTACCAGAAGAAGGGCGGTGATCGATTCGTTAGCCCAGCGGTGCTCTTCGAGGAGATGACCGATGACGATGCAGGCGCAGAGGAGGGCGAAGAAAACGGTGAGCGCAATGATGGTACTCGTGCTCAGGAATGAAGTCGACGACGATGCTGCCGCTGCTGCTTCTGCTTGGGCCGGGAACAGAACTGGAACGGTTTCGAGCACAGCCATTTCTGGGATTCTGTGGGTGGATTTGGCATTCACAAAATGGGTTTTTGGAGAGTTGGAGATGGAAGCAGCCTGGGAATGATGACGCTATAACGATTTCAAACCATGAGACCAAAGTATATGTTGCTGTTTATTTGTGGGCTCTTCATTTTAAGGTTGTAAACTTGCAATGGAGGGAAGAATGGTAGTTGGTGCGGAGTTCCGAATATGTACAAACTACAAATGATACCAAAACTTCCAATCTTTGATTTTGAATACGGAAACTTTATGTGATTGCCTCAATGTACCCCCATATTATTAAAAAATTGCAATGTAGTCCCTGCGTGTGTTTTTTGTTTAATTTAGTAACGCTCGTCAGTGTCACATCAACATTTTTGCCACGTTAAATTTTTTTAATTTTTTAATCTTTAAATTTGTAAAATAAAAACAATTAGGGGTTTTTTTTTTTTTTTTTCCTTCTTATTTTGGCTATGGAATTTTTTTTATGTAGTCTGGTCCGCTAAAATTGAATTTTTAGTTTTTCCCTACCCACGGTCGTGGTGGCGTGTGTAGCCCATGTGCGTACACGTGTTGGATAAAAGTCATAGGTTGAAAGAGAGCCGACCAATAAAGGTGAAAAAGAGGTGCATGGATGATAAAAGTGGATGAATGCAAATATTTATTTTTTTAATTTTGCCTCCCAAATTAAAAGTTTTAGTTTCGCCCCTAGATGAATGGACGTAAACATTACCTTCAAATCTCCAAATAAAAAGACCCCAAAAAAAAAAAAAACAGATAAAAAAAAAAATAAAAGACTCGTTTAAAAAAGCGGATAATAAATGCATAATATTTAGAGATTCCTAGCTCAAAGATATTTGGATCCTCCCCCGTTGAAATGATCGGTTTTGGGGGGTTTCCAATTTTGAAGTTTCCAATTTTATTCTCTTATTCCATGTCATCATATGTTCCATTGGTTTTGCATTACCCGATTTCTCTGCCTTTCTTGTTTAAGACGACATGAGTAACGTGAGGAGTAATTCAAAAAATTTCTCTTATATTCTTCTTAAGTCCCTCTAAAAATAACGTGGTTATCATTATTGAAATAACTCAAGAAAAACTTCTAACATTACTAATTAATAAAATATTTGGAAATCGTTTTGAGTCCTCACTCTACACACGTGGCATAATCAGATAAAGATACGGTCCCCGGAGGACGTGCACCAGAGTCTCACCTACGCAATACTTTGTAAACGGAAAACGTGTCGTTTTTATTACTCAAGGATCCGTTGTTGATTAGGTAGGTAACCAATCACATTTTTGCTGTCACAATCTAATTAAATAAGTCATTTTCATTCTTTTTTTTCTGAAAATACTTTCTTTTTTTATTGATTCTTTAGTGATAAAATGTTTGTGAACATACTTTTACAGTCATTTTAAGTTGTTTGTTTATATAAAGAAAACAAAACACACTTAACAAACATTTACATGGACAAAGATTCTCTTTAGCCATTTAAAAAAAAAAAATCACATAAAGTTGTGGGCATTTTGATGCCCTCTTATGCTTTATCCTTCACCATTTCTGAAAGGGTTATATTAATTAAAGAGTAATGTTAAAAATTATATTATATTTTATAATTATTTTGCATAGTTAATGTAAGATGCGTATGGTATTGCGATTTCATAAACAAAAGTATTATTTTAAAGCAAATCATAGAAAATGAATTGTTGTGATTGCCTCTTTTTTTAAAAATAAATAAATAAATTGCAATTTGAAAACCCATAAAATTTTCATTTTCAAATAGTAGGTATGGAAGTGTTTTTTTAAAAAAAAAAGTACATAATTTTAAATGCTATACTGTGATTTTAAAGGTCAAACCGTAATTTTGTCTAACACTTAGTTGCATTTTTAAAAATTACGTTTTTAAATTG
>NC_081542.1:5993772-6032811 GCF_901000735.1 Corylus avellana | reverse complement strand
ATATTTGGAAATCGTTTTGAGTCCTCACTCTACACACGTGGCATAATCAGATAAAGATACGGTCCCCGGAGGACGTGCACCAGAGTCTCACCTACGCAAATACTTTGTAAACGGAAAACGTGTCGTTTTTATTACTCAAGGATCCGTTGTTGATTAGGTAGGTAACCAATCACATTTTTGCTGTCACAATCTAATTAAATAAGTCATTTTCATTCTTTTTTTTCTGAAAATACTTTCTTTTTTTATTGATTCTTTAGTGATAAAATGTTTGTGAACATACTTTTACAGTCATTTTAAGTTGTTTGTTTATATAAAGAAAACAAAACACACTTAACAAACATTTACATGGACAAAGATTCTCTTTAGCCATTTAAAAAAAAAAAATCACATAAAGTTGTGGGCATTTTGATGCCCTCTTATGCTTTATCCTTCACCATTTCTGAAAGGGTTATATTAATTAAAGAGTAATGTTAAAAATTATATTATATTTTATAATTATTTTGCATAGTTAATGTAAGATGCGTATGGTATTGCGATTTCATAAACAAAAGTATTATTTTAAAGCAAATCATAGAAAATGAATTGTTGTGATTGCCTCTTTTTTTAAAAATAAATAAATAAATTGCAATTTGAAAACCCATAAAATTTTCATTTTCAAATAGTAGGTATGGAAGTGTTTTTTTAAAAAAAAAAGTACATAATTTTAAATGCTATACTGTGATTTTAAAGGTCAAACCGTAATTTTGTCTAACACTTAGTTGCATTTTTAAAAATTACGTTTTTAAATTGCACTTTTTTAAATTATTTACCCAAACGATACCGTAGTAGTCTTAATCAATCATCCATCAGTCATTATTTTAAAAAATATATATTAAAGATTGATTGAGATTGTCACGTTAGCTTTATAATAAAGTTATAAAATAAAATGTGATCAAAAATATTAAATGATAGAAGCTAAGGAGGCGGCTCACTTATTAGTCAAGAAAACAATGTATTGAATAGAAAACGTGTTTGAATTGAAGAAACTTATTCAAGATGTTGTACTTGCCAAATGATTAATTGTAATGTCTTGACTTCCACTAATAAAATTCATCTCCTATTCTTAAAAAAAAAAAAATAATAATAATAGACTTGAATTCATACTTGATATCGCCCGGATTATTTTCTTTTTTTGAATTCGAATTAGTGACATTCGCTTTATGAGACATAATTTACAACTGATTGAGCTACCATTTGAGAACGAATACCATCCGGTTCATACAATATGCTAGGACATCGTATGAAAATAAATAATTCATATTTGATGTATTTAGGTAGTCGATTCTAATCAAGATCAAAAACATTTATAAACAACTATTTATAAGTCGACTTTCATTAATAAAAACAAGAAAATTTATTGTAGCACGTCTCTAGGAAAAAAAAAAAAAAAATTAAAAGAGAGAAATGATTTTTCTTTTTTTTCAGCCCTTCTCCCATTTTCCTAATGAGTCTACGTGATTTAATGATCATTTTTAAAAATTTGAAAACGAGAAAATGATCATCAAAAAATGTATGACACGTCTAAAAAAATATGCAGCCTAATTGCTAGAAGAAAAAAAAAATGATGAACTGGGTATATCTTGAAATAGTCAAATCAAATCAAATCATCTACAACTTCAAAAAGATCCCCTATCTTTTCTTTTTCTTTTTTCCAGAAAGGATCCAATCTATATGGGAGTTAGGTATGAAGTCTATTTCGTTGTTATTAATGAGAAGAACAATACTATATCGTGGAACCGAACCCTGTACGAGAGACCATGGCATTCAATGATTGATGTGTGTGAGAGCACGCTCGTTTCAATAACAATTTTCTTTACTTTAATGCATTGTTTATTCATATAAAATGTTAGCAATTTTAAAAATTGAGTAATGATTTTTGGCACACTGGCATGCTTAACAGTAAGCACGTTGGTGTTAAAATATTATTATTATTATTTTTTTTAATGTTTAAATATTATTTTAATAATATTTTATAATATTTTAACACCGGCGTGCTTACTGTTCAAGCACGCTAGTGTGCCAAAAATCACTGCTCCAAACATTCTTCTTAATTCAAAATAAAAATAAAACCAACAGAAAAAAGAGTATTGACTTTCCAAAGAAAGCAAAATTTGTTATAATTTTATTAATTAACTTTTTACAGAAGATAATATATAGAAACATTGGAAAAGGAAATAATTGACTCACAATAAGCCAAATCCAAGATGGAGGTAGTAGCTGCATGTATCACTCATTTGGACCCAACTTTGTACCATCTTGAAGTTGAGATGCCTCTATGACTTTAGAATTTTGTGCTACAAACCTTTTTCATTAAATTTTTAGCAATGAGTGGTTTAGGACTAAGGTAGGTCGCTAATGAAAGGATGTGATTTTTGGCAGAAACTTAGACATCGATATTATTATTTGGGGTAATTATCTTTTACCTCCATGAACTACAGCGTCTTGACACTTTTTCTCTATAAATTATCAACTATGACACTTGACCCCATCAAATTATCATCTTATGACAAAAAACCTCATTCCTTCAGTCAAATTGGTTAAAATTGATAGTCCACGGTGATCTTGTGCAAGTCATGTGCCATTGTAAATTTGTTTGTTCCACTTTTGCCCTCACTTCAGACCGAGAAAATGACTCTTATACCCTCATAAACCCTAATCCAACATATGAAAACAATTTAAAATGAGGGCAAAAGTGAAAAAAAAATAATGGCACATGACTTGCACATGACTCTTGACCGTCAATTTTAACCTATTTGACTGACGGAATGAGGTTTTTTGTCATAAGATGGTAGTTTGATGGGGTCAGGTGTCATAGTTGTTAGTTCATGAGAGAAAAGTGTAAAGACGCTGTAGTCTATAGAGACAAAATGTAATTATCCCTTATTATTTTAAAAAGGAGATGCATCGAAGATAATAAATGCATTCGAAAAGAAGACAAATCTTGGTACAAGTATGAACATTTGATTGAGGACTCGAAGATTATTCTGTATAGTCTCAAATCTTGGCAGGTGTGGCATACATGAAGGGATGCCAACACGGCAACTCACCTATTGGTAAAAGTGGTTTTACAGTCCCTAATGAATAACCCATTTGGCTAAAAACCACTAGATCGAATTGCTCTTTCCCACTTTTTTTCTATTGTGTGAACATGTAAAAAAAATAAAAAATAAAAAGCTCTAAAAAGATCTACAGAAGAAAGTTGAATGAAAGAATATCATACGTTTCTTTTTTAGAGAGTTGTATTTGTTGATGTTTGTGTTTATGAAAGCCTAAAATTTCATCTTTAAAAAAAAAAAAAAAAAAAAGCAGCTTTAATAGTGTGATTTTACATATTAAATTTGTAATTTTAAATTAGATCGTAAAAAATATAAAACGAGTTTTTTTTTTTTTTTTTTGACATGTCCATAAAAGAGGGGGAATGAAAAGTTCAAACTAGTAACTTCTGCCTACGTGATCTTTAGCTGATTGAATTACCCTTTTGGACAATTGAAAATGGAGTTAGATTTATGGTTGAAGCTTGTGATAGGCACGGGCCTCCTACAAAGTTCACAGGAAGTTCATGAATCTGACGCAATCAACGGCAAGAAGCCCGAGCATGGTGATGAAAAGGTTTAATTAGCAGATAGGTAGGCTGAGGCTATGAATTCACATGCTCACTGGCTTTTCTTCTTCTTTTCTAACCTTTCTAATTAATAAAGATAATACATTTATTTGTTGCCCATTGACTTACTATTTGTTTACGTGACTAATATGAAATTAACAGGTTAAAGATGAGGAGTTTGTCTGTTTAATTTAATGAGTATGAATACATTTAGGTTATTATATAACATATCCTAGTTCAATTTTATACTCATATCTCGATATAACCTAACCGATATAACCTAACCATGACATTAGAACTGATAAATTTTAACACAACAAGTTAACTCAATACAAAATTAGTGAGCTAGAGTTAAAGTATTAGACCTGTTTGATTATAGGGAAAAAATGCAAAATTAATTCATGTGATTAATCTGATTTACAATTTAGCTGTATATAGTATCAAAAATGAACTCAAAAATTCATAGGGTATGCCAGAAACACAATTTATTTTCTACGGTCAAATTTCATTTACTGATTTAACATATTCCAACACTGTCTCCGTGTTGTCTTAAAACCCCATATATTTATATTAATAAAAAGACCGACCGTTGGAAAGATATAATATAAGATAGATATTAGGAGTTGAACACTTTTAAGTTGGCAATTATTGTCCAGTCTACAAGTATCTCTGCACCCATTAATGGGTACATAACTATCTTAAGCTTAATTTAATCATTAAAAATCAAGTGGGTGGGTAGTTAAAAAAAAAAAAGTGGATGGGGGGTGGAGACTGATAGCACCCACTGAATTGTCTTGATTGGTCTGCTGTTTTAGTAGATATTTTATTAGGCTCAGCTTCGTTGAGTGATGGTGGTAAATTGGAAATTCTCTTATTTATTTATTTATGTTTCTGCATGTACGTTGTCTATCCTACAATAATATAGAGCCATAGAGGCTCATCCCAATGTCAGTAAATTGCATATTTTATAGGGAAAGTTATTGTTATTGAGTTTTAATAAGTCATTAAATACTCTTTAGAGTAACCCAAAAAAAAAAAAAAAAATCAAAAACAAAATCATGCTATTAGAAAAGTGGACATAATCTGTTAACGTGCTATAGTCGCGCCAATCATAATGTGACTCGTATCATTTATAATTAAAAAATATAAAATAAAAATAAAAAAACTAGGGTCGGTCCCCTTGAGGAATTTTTTTTTTTTTTTTTTTTTTTAACGGTGGCTGAACTAGTTAAAATGTTTGCAAGTGATTTTTCAAAGATAGATCATAAAATGGTGCTTATACTTGCAGTCTTGTAAAATTATGGTAATTTTATATTATGTTGGTGATGAGGTTGAGGGATGCGTGTCTAAACTTTTGTTCATGAGGCTGTCAAGAAGTCTCAACTTTTGGGAAGATCTTACTTACTTTTAAGACAGTTTTTGTAGTTGATCGTTCTAGCTAGTATGCCATTATTGGCAACTTTCTGATGTACTTAATGACATTAGTGGTTGAGTTGTAATAACATTATAAGGTTGTGTTTAATAAAGTATGAAGTTTAATTAAATGCTATGCTACATTATGAATTTGAGGTGAGTTTGTGGTTAAAAAACTTTATACATGGTAATTAATTTCCTGTGTGTAAATTAATATGTACGTAGTAGCATCACGTAGAAAATCAGATATTTTTCACTTACGAAGTTGTATTAAAAGCCGAGGCAACCACGTAAATTTTGACATTCTATGTGATTAGCTGATTTTATCATGTTATTTTTATACTTCTTCGCAATCCGAAAAATTAATTTGTTACAAAAAGACTATTATGTTTTTGGATGGAAGTAAGAATTTAATAAACATACAAAGCAAATGTAGTAAAACTGTCATTTTTAAAAACCTAGGTAGCTTTTTAATGAAGTTACAAACCACATGTAGTAAAATGGTATTATTATTATTTACTTGACCAAGTATTTCTGTAACAATTATGTCTATACAACATGGAATAATACTAAGCGTTTGATTGAGTGTGCGTTTGAGAAGCTCAAAAGTGCGTTTTAATAGGGCTGAGTAAACTCACCGCCTCGTTGCCAATTGACCGATTTTCGACCGAGTTTCGACCGTAGCTGATTGTGACCGCCTAGATGATGGACGGGAGGCGGCATGATTTTTTCTATTCCGAATTTTTTGGTGCGGTAGGCAGAAGAGGTTTTTCTAACCGAACCAACTTTGCCGATCAATTTTTCATTTTTTCACTTATTGACCGCCATTCGGTGACAGAACAAAAAGTTGGCGGAATAAGTCGGTGAAATTTTTGACTTTATCGACATTGTCGGTGCGAAATGCGAAAACAAAATTTTTCTACCGAAACCGACATTACCTACTGACTCTCAGCCCTTGAGTTTAACACTCAAAAAGTCTGTTGAAAGAAAAAAGTATCCGTTTGGTAAAAAAAAAATTGAAAGTGCTTTTAAGAGTCTAAAAAGCCAAACAAAATGGCCAAAATACACTTTTGAAAAGCTTAAAAATAAAGTTTTTGCCAAAAAAGTATTTTTTGACTTAAAAACTATATTTCTCCAACGTAATGTCAAAAATGCTCCAAGTTAAAATGTAGCAAAACTCGGAGACACGTGCTCTACTGAAAATATTCGGTATTGATATAATTAACTTGATAGCTGGTACATATAAACGTGCTTCGTACAACAAATGCACCCAAATGGGATCCAGCCAGGGATAAAATAATTTAGCTGTCCACGTTAGGGCACTTTAATCACAAACAGAGACAAGTTTATAGCAGATCTTGAAACTTGGATGAGCCAATCATCCACATATGCAAGCTCATCTGCACATGGGTAAATGTTGGATTTCATATTGCCAAGCTGTTTCCTGAAAAAAGGTTTTAACATTTATGATCTGAGTTTTTAAGGAAAGAAAAAATAAACGAAAAATCAGAGAATGTCTCTTTTATTTTGTTTGGATGTTGATCAAGTAATATTCACTTAGATATTTGCATATATCAATCATGTGCGCGTATTGAATTCAGGTTGTGTTGTGTCGAGACGTGAGTAAAAGATTATATAGGTTAATTATAATTTGACTAATTTAATTAAACGGGTCAAACCTCTCAACCCTAATCTTCTAATTTTATATTGGGTTCGTATCGATTTCTTAGTCTTGTATAAATCAACACAGGCCATCCATCCTTATTTAATGCTAAATCTTCCTTGCTTTGGTTATTTTTAGTTCTTTTTTTGTTTTTTTTGTTTGTATCCAATTATTAGCAGAAGAGTATATAGGTGTCTACGACTCTAATCTGATTACTAATGCTGCACTCGTCACACATTAATCGCCTGCTTTCGACCCATTTGTAGCTGTAGCTGAACGGGAAAGAAAAAGGCCCATTTTAAGCCATTGATTGGGCTAACAATAAGAACAACCAGATAAATATTTGGGAGTCAAGAATTTGAAAGAATTGCTCAAAATTTCAAATATTGAAGAGAAATCAACTGATACAATCTAAAAAATGGTAAAAATGCCCTCTAAGTCAAGTTTTCATCAACTCTAGCTTGCATGAAAAGTCTCCTAGGAAGGAAGCTGCTGACAGTTGACCATTTGCAATGAATATGGAAGCAGAAGGAATTCAGTCAAGGATGACTAATCAAATGCTGGATGCATCTTGAATCCATCTGTAATGCAGCTGCATATAGTATGAAGAATGAGAAAACAATCTGGATGCAGGAAAAATTAAAAAATAAGTAAATGTGACAAATGGATCATATCATCTCTTTGTCACAGAAAATTAATCATAATTCATTTTCTCCTGTAATTCTTTTCAAACATCACAGTTCTTAACTTTTGGCCAAAATTGTTAACACTCTACTCTCAATATCATAATTCATATGCTGACCCTTTTTGCATTTGAAAATAATTTAGCAACAATAGAAGAATAATAAGCAACAAACCATCCATTTATTTTCTCTAAAGAAATTCAATCCAGTATTATTTTAGCAGAAATTTGATTCCACATACCTGCTTATTGAATCATTGGGTCACATGCCTAGAGAACTGCTAGTGATATAGCAGCAGACCGAAGCTTGACTCCATCATCGTCCCATTTAGACTGTGGGGCAGTTACTCCAGCAATAATTGCCTGTAAATGACAAGAAGGCATCATGATTTTCGCATCAAATCAGATCCCTAAGTTTTTTGGGTAAGTTCTTCATGGGAATAGAGATCTATTGAGTCAATTAACTACCAGGCCAAATTGACTCGCATGATATCTATCACAAGGCACTAAGTCTTACTATATACATGATAAGCTTTTTGACAAACAAGTATTTAACACTAAAAAATATAAACAAACCTTTCCACTATTAACAGCAGCTACTAGGGCTACATGCTGTTCATCTCTACTAAACTCATAGAAGTAGTAAGTCCTGAAATATATACCAAACATCAAACATTAGGAAACAAAAATTGTGAATAGAACATGCATACAGCACTTAGAAGAAATTGTCTGTATTTGATGTCCCAACTACTTTAAGATAACGAGCCATTATTGTAATACATTTGGATTTCCAAGCAATGTATATTCTATTATTGCTAATAACAGTAGGGCTGGGGGAAGGTGATTGTGGGAGAACAATATTCTTTCACTGAAAGGAAAAAATGTTCCATTTCCTTCTTAAGGCACTTCACTTTGATAGCAATAGAAACCATTATTTTATTAATAGCCTTGCCATCATTACCTGAGACCTTCCTCTTCCTTTATTTTTATAGTTCTTGCAGTGTATAAATTGGACCCACCTGCAAACGCAGCATGAGTAGAATTAAAAACCAATGCCAGAGATAGCAGAGGAAGATAAGAACATGACTAGATGTCCTACTCCCCATATGATAGTTCTTGGAATTTTTTTTTTTTTTTTTTGGGTGGGGAGGAGGTGGGGAGGGACATGATATACCTGGAACAAAAATTTTTGCAGCCTCCTTCAAAGAACCTAAATCAGTAACGTCTTTGGCCTGTTCAGGTCAGCAAATATCATGCAAGTATTCAGGGTGATAATTATGGAGAATAATGGATGGAACTAAGAATAATTACTGAATGTGTTTCATGACGATATAATGAACATCTTATACTTCAGAAGCTTGATTGACATGAACAATGTGGTCTTTAACCCAAGACACAAAGACAAAATCTCTGAATTTCGGTCTTGCAGATTGGAAGCCAAAATGGTAATCAAGTGTTAATTGTCATTAATTTGACAATTAAAACCCCTCAATACTCTTGTTTTTACACAAACAAAGTATATAATATGTGTGTATATAAGCAGTCACCTCATACTTTTTCACAGTCCATCAAACCTCACTTAATTGTTGCTATTTAGCACTGGTTTTATGTGGCTTAAATTTATTCCAGAAAAAATAAGAGAAGTCTCCACTACAACAGTCTATAAGTATTTATTCTATTTGATCCAATTAAGTAATAAAGCTCTACGGTTAAATTTATATTGTAGATAAAGTACTGAAACTTCATGACTGCCACTAAACATACCTCTAAAAAGGTGATCTTGAGTTGATTGGTTGGGCGAATGACAACACTCAAAACTTCAGATCTACATCAAACAACAAGACAAATAAAAATCAAATATATACATACGTATGACAAATACAGTTGGCAAAAAACAATTATAGTACACCCCATTATGTTTATATTTTCATTTTCCCTCTTTTTCTGTTTGGGTGAATATTATGATGCTTATGTATAGTTTATTGCCTTCACAAAAATAGTTGATTTTTTTTTCTTCATTCATAAATAAAGAATGTAAAAGCAAACAATATGTAGGATAGAGAAGCAAAAGCTATCATGCAACTTATCCTATTGAAAATAAATAAATAAAAAGATTAAATCATCTTTGTTTCTTTCTTTTTTTGCTGAGCTAATATATTAAACCATCTAAGAGAAGTGAGTTTATATGAAATCATATACCCATCTGGTGATGCAAATCTTGCCGCAAAGGTCTTAGGCTTTACCTTGTCTCCATATAGAGACAATCCAGCACTGTAATCCTACAACAATGATCATTATAACCAGTAGATTAACAAATTTTAGTTCATGAGAAAGACAATAGTTAGACTTCAATATACTCCCAAACAAGAGATCAATTTCAAAAATCAATAAAATGACTCTTACAGCATTGGTCTTTAAAGTTTAACATATCAAAAGTGACCAATGCTATGATGAAAACAGATGACCACTAAACATATATATGATTGCAAGAGCATGCATTTAAAAAGAGTGAAAGTCAGATAGAAAAATATAAAAAATCGAACTAACTTTATACAATAGAAATAGAATCAGAGTTTCTTTTCATTGAGAAAGAAGTGGCAGAATTGCCCACTAAGTAGGGCTGACAAGTTTTGATATGACTTGCGAACCCGACACAAACTTAGCGGGTTAAGGTTGAGATATCTGATTCATTTAACTAAATGGGTCGGGTTAGAATTAACCTACATAATCTTATACTCATGCCTCAACACAACCAAAACCCAATGTGCAACATAAAGGCCGGCAATTTGGACACGATACGCGAATCCAACACACGAACATGAATTGCCACACCTACCATCAAGCAACCAAATAACCTCAACCTCAATTACAATTCACAACTCATAAGTCTCCAGACCACACAATTCAGACAATTTAATGCTATTCCAAAATATGTGCCTCACATATAATTTTCTCACCCTATCGTTACTGTCAAATTAGCACCTTGATTTGAATACCTTTTACAAGTGCATACATTCCATAACATTAAAGAACATAAATCCTCTTCAGCTCTTCCTAGCTTATATATGTACAAAAAGGATTAAAAAAGATGTGAGATCAGAGTACCTCGGGCTCCGTGATGTCCTCAAACTGTGGCGGCACCCGAATTGCGAACCCATTACCATAGAACTGGAACCAAGACTTGGTGTTTGCAATGCCGGAAAGAGCCGGTTTCGGAGGCAGTGAAGGTTCAGCTGAAGAATGGGCAAGTGGGTATGCTGGGGTCAAGGAAATGATGAAAAGTGAAGTGGTTTTGAGGAGAAAGTGCCTCTTGGAAGTGGTGGAAGCGGTGGGTTTGGAAGCTGTGAGAGAAGTGGGTTTTATGGTGGCAGGGCTGGGGTTTTGGGGAGGGTTTGGTGGGTGTGGAGAAAGGGAGAGAAAGGCCATGAGAGAATGGAATGGTATTCATGGCTGGTGAAAATTGAAGGAAGATAATGTGGGGACATGGCCTAGTTTTTCTTTGTATGTCAGGATTTGAGGGTAGCTTTGGGAATTTGAGAGAAATGGGAGGTTGTTTTAGTCATCAGCCGACCCTTTATGTTGTTCATATTTTTAGGCAAAGATATTTTTGGATTAAGATTTTTAATAATTTTATTATCAGAATTGCTAATAATATAAATAATAAATATGAAAGCTTTATAAAGCTCACCTGTTTAAATAAGTTTCAAACAACCCAACTCACCTACTTGTTAAAATAAGTGGGTGTTTTTCATATTTTTTATCTGAATTACTAACAATTTGAACAAAAAATTATTAAAAAATACTTATCCCAGTTTTTGAGTTGTCATAAAATATCAAAGATTTCCCCATGAGGCTCTCAACGAGTCGCCATAAGAATAAACGACTTAAAATACAAAAATTTTATAAAATATTTAAAACTTTTTTTATATTTATGATGTATTAGAACACTTTTTATAAAAAAATTAAAAATTAAAAAATTAAAAAGAAAAACTAAAAATAAAAAATACCTCAAAATACAGACTAAATTATTTTTAATGAAATGGTAACAAAGCTTTTAGATTAGAATCTAGTTAAGATTTCTTTTTTATTTTTTTTAAAAAAATTGAAAACTCAAATTTTAAAATACGGGAAATATTAGATATAAAGATTATTATCCATTTGGATGATTGTAACTCATATGGACCAAAATGTCCTTATAGCTTTTAACATGCATTATCCTGGTTCAAATTCAGACAGCCAATCCAAAACAAACAAATCCAAACCACCCAAATGCCAAACCCAACAGAACACAGAAACAAAAAACGTGGTATCAAAATCATTCCTTTGCTTTGTCACTCTCCCTCCCCCTCATGCTTCATCATTTGTGAATCTCCTTGATTGCTGCTTTCTTCCATGGAAACCATTCTCTCTCCTCGCTCTCTCTCCCCTCTCTTCAATCCCAAATCTTCTTGTTCAAAGACCCTTTCCTCCTCCTCCTCCTCCATCCAACCCAGATCAAATTCTCTTTTTCTTACCAAAAAACATCAACCTCAATCACTAACTTCATCTTTACCAACACCCACAAGCTGGCTTTCACACGCCCAACAAGGGCTGGCAGCTCTAGCTGTCACTCTAGCACTCAATTTTAGCCCACTCTTGCCTGGTGGCAATGCATTAGCTTCTGAATTTGATGTGATTAATGAGGGGCCACCTAAAGAATCATATGTTGTTGACGATGCAGGCGTGCTTAGTCGGGTGACAAAATCGGATTTGAAGAGGTTGTTGACGGATTTGGAGTCGAGGAAGAACTTCCGCATCAATTTCATCACTGTTCGAAAGCTAACCGTGAGTGTTTTTTCTCTGTTTTTTTGGTTTTTTGTTTTTTTTTTTTGCCATAACAAGCTTCTGTTAGTATACATATACTGATATTGAGCAGAAAAAAAAATGCATGTACTGATATACCAGTTTAGTATAGTGTGAGGTTGATGATTTAAACGAATGGATTACGGTTTGTGTTGTGTATGTACTTGTGAGGTTTGTGTTCTACATTGAGAAAATATAAGGAAAAATAGTTGTTAATAAACATAAATGGACCCAAACCCATTAGCTTAAGCTTTTAGGGTAGAAGTGGTGTGATATGTATATTAACTTACTATTGTTTGACTCCTTTGGTGTTTTTTCCTTGAACAGTTTGTTATTTGGATCACTAACATTTGTTTGGTTTCTGGGAGAACTGAGGATTCCTTTTTATGTACATCTCAGCTATCTCGTATGATTCTCTTAGGCGTCTAATTTTTCTGTTCCCAAGCATTTAGATATATAAGATCTATGTTGGGAAACTATACTTAACCCCTCGAACTTACACCTCATTGGACAATTTAAATCATGTGTGGGTCACTTGACACAATTTCTGTTGCAAACCGAAAGTGTTATGCAGTTTGAGGGGGTTATTGTCACTTTTTAAAGTTAGAAGGGAATTGCAAATGAAGTGTAAGTTTGAGAGGGTAAGTGTAGTTTCTGCTCTCCCCTCCTCTCCACCCTCTACCCTTATGTACTCCTCCCCTCCGTCCCATTCTTGGTTTTTTCCTTTCTCCTTCTCCCTTTGTTTTTGTTGCTCTTTTTGGCAGTCAGATGTACTACAATCCTTCCACCCCCACCATTCATGCGCCTCTCCTCTACCCTCGCTAGTCCCCACTCACCTTCCACCAGTCCCCAACCCCTCGTTGTGGCGTGCGTGGGCTACAAGCGCCGATGACCCTTTTGGTTCTTGCGGCAGATCTCCTCCATTCTAGCTCCTTTGGCTCTCTTTTGTAAAGCTCTTTTGGTGTGCAGGAACCTCCAAATCCCTATCTGGCCACAAAAAATTCAGTTCTTCATTTTTTTTGCCACACCGTCCTTGAAGGGGACTCCTCTTCTACTTATTCAATTGCTTCTTAGTCTTCCTAGCTCCCTCTGAAGCTGGACAGCAATTAAGAATGTTTAGAGTGCTTTTTGTTGCACCTATAACATCCACCATGAGTCACTACAACTAGCTCTATTGGCAGTTTTCCTGCTCATTACCACCATCAATGAGGATTCCCATCGGGGCTGTGGAAAGGACTTGCTTTGGATTGCTGGCAAGAATAGAGTTCTTTTTAATGTATTTGGTCTCTGTATTTTTTGTGTTTGATTTCAATGTTTGTTGTTGTTCTTTGTTCAACTCATCGATAAAAAAAAAAGTGTAGTTTTTCCTACCTTAATTATTTTCCTATATTTATTTCTGCAACTTTTAAGGCACAAATAATGAAAAAGGCTCTGCTTTATACTATGTCTTCAGAAGTTATGCAATAGCCTTGGACTGTTGTGTCTATAAAGATAAGAAATTCAAGAATGCAAGTGCGTAGGGCTTTTTATTGTTGTTTAAAAGTTGTAACATTTGGTTGCAGAGCAAAGCTGATGCCTTTGAGTATGCTGACCAAGTTTTGGAGCGTTGGTATCCCTCAGTAGAAGAGGGCAATAATAAGGGTATTGTCGTGCTTGTTACCAGTCAAAAGGAAGGGGCAATCACAGGTGGCCCTGCATTTGTCCAGGCTGTTGGAGAAACTATTCTTGATGCCACTGTAGCAGAAAATCTTCCTGGTAACCTTGCACTTATTTCTCATCCTTTAAATCAAAATTATTCAACTTTATATCCAATCGCATTTGATTTTGAGAAGATTATGGTAATGTTTATGTTCATTCTAACACCATAAATGTTCAATTGAAACTATCTTGAAAAACCATGAAACAAGAGGATAGTTGCAAAAGTAAAAATGTTTTACCCATAAAGCAATGAGCTTAGAAGATAATAGGCATAGAACATAAAGAGGTCAAAGATAGCATCCTTTACCAATTTTTCAAATATGCGTTTTTGGTTTGTATTTTTTTGGGTGTATTTTTGCTCTTCAATACAAGCTAGCTAGTTTCAAACAAAACCAATACCCTTGCGCAGACATAAATCTAAAGTAATATCTGTATTACTTTAGATTTGCAATTTTATTTTGAAATCAGATGAAGCTATAATTGGTATGTTTTAATTTTGGATGTATATCTGTCCAAAACTTCCATTTATTTGCCACTTATATCCTCTACTTCAGATGATATCTTAGATATAAGAGATAGGATCAAACAACCTTTAGGAATGAAGTCATAAAATTTTCCTTTGATGATTTGCAGCAGTAAATTTCTTCTATTGTTTTTCAGAAGATACTGCAGTTGTAGTGATCAAATTGTTGGATTTGTAATTGCAGTCTTGGCTACAGAAGAGAAGTACAATGAAGCTGTTTATAGCAGTGCCAAACGACTAGTTGCTGCCATTGATGGGCTCCCAGATACTGGTGGACCCTCGACTAAAGACAATAAACGTGAATCCAACTTCAAAACCAGGGAAGAGACAGAGGAGAAGCGGGGACAATTCTCTCTTGTAGTTGGAGGTTTGTTAGTGATTGCCTTTGTTGTTCCTATGGCACAATACTATGCTTATGTCTCCAGGAAGTAGTAACATTAGATTTGTCTTTCAAATTATTACCCTTAAAATTCACAAAATCATGTGTAACATGCTGTTGTACAAATCATCATGTTACAATGGTTGATCAGAAACTCACAATTGGTGAGTTTTGGTTAATATGTTAATCATGTGTTGGACTTGTCTCTTAGACCAATGAAGTAAAGAAATAATAGTCAATGTGGAACCGAGCCTATGCATGAAACATGGTACTTAACCTCCAATATGGTTGAAGGTCTGAGAAAGAAAAGGGTTCAAGAGAGAGAGTATGGTTTTGGCTATAATGAATCATGAAGACTTTTATTCAAGAAAGCTATTACTCATATATGAAAACCATGAAAGGCTGCAAGGTTTTCACTTATAAGCCTAGGCTATGTTGTCTTAATTGTTTTACCAATTTGGAAATCATAGGTAAAGGTATAAACCGTTGGAAATTAGATTGACCCGTGGAGAGTCCACATGATGTTGCAGTAAAAATGAGCTCTTGGATTAGCACTTTTTATTTTACTTTTACAATGGCTAATTTTTACTGCCACGTCATCCAGTTATATGGTAATTATACATGATTTACTAAATAACATTACTGTTTAAAAAGACTAAAAGCATGTTTTAAAAGAACACTTAGAAAAAAATTTAAAAAATACTGTTCACATTCATAATCTCTAGGGTAACCATCACTAGCCCTAGAATTTGAAGTGCGGAAATTCTAACGAGACTCTAGTAGCCTCCTAGGCGACGAAGAAGAGCTCTAGTTCAAGATTATGCATTAGATGTGGGTTGTGAGACGAACAATGAATTCAACCTGTGAAAGATCTGCTTGGAGTGAGGTATATCGAATATCCGTCATTTAACATAAACAATTGATGAGGGCTACACAGCCCACCTCATATGATGAAGTGCATCCAGCATTACTAGTTTCCAGTCAGTAAAGATACCAACTTTTCATTTTGAATGATGGCTTACAAATACTCAAAGAAGTTGACATATCAGAAAAAAGAAAAAATGAATTAGTTATAATAATAATAATAATAATAATAAGCATATTCTATTTCTCGAACTTGAGCTTCAGAAGGAAAGGCATTTCATCTGAGAAAGGTGGATCAGAAAATTTTCCAGTGAGTATCTGTGATGAGACATACTCATTTGCAGCCTCAGTGTAATGAATTCCATCCCAACTGACATGCTCAGTACTATCCAGGCACCCTTTGGCCGTGACCAATGTCCCGTTCAAGATCTTTGTTTGCCCACAGCTAATGCGACTGTCGTAGTTCAGTGGTGGACCTCCATACCCACAGCAAGCCATAATAGGTTGTTCAAATCCTGCAAATTAATATCCAACAAAAATCAACTTTAATATGATCATATCTGAAAAAGCATCATCTTTTTTGGCTTGAGACCAAGCCACCTCAAATTATTTCATTTAAGTTTGGAATTCTTGTAGGTAGTTCTAATGATTTTGAATGAAAGGAACACCCGGGAAGAACCATCCTAACTGATTTGATAATCTAAAAGAAAAGGAAGAGTGGGAAGCAGGTATCTTGAACATAAAAACAAAGTAAAGTGGATGAAGGAAATGAGTGGTTGTCAAGTATGTTGTGATGTAGGCATACTGTGTGTAGAAATTCGTATATAAAATATATAATACAAGAATTATAGTGGAAGCAAAGGGAGAGAAAAGACACAAGAATTTTCGGGTGGTTCGGTGTTAGACACTGATGTCTACCATTGTGGATTACTCCAAGAGCTACATTGTGCTCTCATGATATTTAAGGTGAGTTAATACAAATATGGTAATTGGCAAGAACCAGAAATTGAGCATGAGCTCCGCCTCAAGATCTAATGATACAAATTACAAGGTTACTCAAGTATCAATCTGTCCACGAAATAAGTGTATCTCAAGTTAAGGTATTGAAATGAAAGAATTCAAAGAAAATAAAAACAGTGCCCAGAAGAAAACTCACCATATAGGGAATAATCTGCAATGAGGTTGGACTTTAGGGAAAAGATATCAATATATGTGACATTTGCGTCCTTATATTGGCCCTGCAGTTTTTTACAGAGAGCATGAAGCTGCAGATTGAAAAGTTTAGCAGCTTGATTGTGGGAGCTGACACATCCTAGCCCATCCAGCTTTGAAGGGTCAGTTCCAAATCTGGCAATATTTTGAGGCAAGCATCCAAGAGGACCCGTGTTGTGTACCCAAAAATACCTAGCCCCTTGATCATATAGTTTCTGAAAAAACAAGCCAAGGAAAAAAAACAGCAATTTGTGTTTAGTTAATTAATTGTCAGTGAATCAAAATAATCATTTATTTAGCAAGTGATGGATGAAGCTGACCTGTATTCCTGTTTCAAACTCGACCAAGATTGTTGGAATTGAACCAAGTATCTGATCTAATGACTTGGAATAAAAGGCACCAGCAAGATCATTCTGGCCTATATCAAACATGTAAAGCGCCTTCCCAAAATTATCTTCTGCTGGGAGGTACTTTTTAAGTTTCTTAGCTGAAACAAAATTAAGAATATTATTTCGTCAATGAACTTTCATACGTTGAAACTTAAATAAGATGATCTGGGTACATACTTTGAGATAGCAATTCGAGAACCCGCGCTTTGAATCTGAGAAACTGAGCCACCTGGCGCCCAAATGAGAATGGGCTGACAGATGTTGGTGTTGCTGGAAGTATGGTGGACCCTGCAGCTGCAAAATTGCACCCTCTTCGGAAACTTGGCAAGCCAACTGAATCCAGATAGGCGTTTAGAAATGGCTTGTCCATTGCATCCACTGCAACAATTTGTATAAAAAATAAACCATGAGACAGTATCCTTGAAAACAGAGGAAAAAGGGGAATACAGAGTTGAGATGAAAAGCAGAAAGAATAAAGAAATTACTGAGAAAATCAATAATGAGACGGCCGTCACAGTATCTCCCAGATGGTTTATGGAAGTAACTCTGTCCATAAGGAGGGTTAATGCTCTCAATCCCGGAGGCAATAAGCTCACCCGTGTCAGAATTTGAGTCACCAAAGTTGAAAACCACAGGGAAATTGAAGTGAATGGATTCGGAAAGAGGTAAGCAGATGCAGATGAACAGTACTAAGGTGAGAATATGGAGAATGCATGCCATGGAAGCCATGGCTAACGCAGGAGGAGGGGGAGGGCGGCGGGCGGCTGGGGGGAGTTGTCACAAGTTAGCCTTGTGATAGCTTTCACGCATATTGTAACCACCGAGTAGAAACAGTCTATGATAACTCTTAACAATGACGTTTGTTTGGTGTGTCATTTATGTGTTTCTGAAGTTTGCTTTCAATTACGGGAAGCCAAGAGGACCCACAGATTATGAATGGGCAATTCTCTTTATATCATACTGCTCGTTTCTTCTTATCTATCACTTCAAGGCTGTGAAGAAACACATACATTGCTCTTCCTTGTTTAGTTCTTCAAGTAGGACTAAAAATCAATATTAAATTTTGGACCGTTAATAGATAGTTTTCGTTGTTATGTTAGAAATTAAGCACTTGGAAGAACATGTAGCATTTCTCTTAGTTTTTCATTCGGGAAACGTAAATATTATGAGTATATTTGAGTGTGCGTCTGAGAAGCTTAAAAGTGCGTTTAACACTTAAAAATTTCATTTGAAAAAAAGGTACATGTTTGGTAAAAAAAATTGAAAGCACTTTTAAGGGTTCAAAAAACTTAAAAATGATCAAAATGTACTTTTGGCAAAAACTTAAAAATAAAGCTTTTGCCAAAAAGCGTTTTTTTGACTTAAAAATTCTAATTTTTCAATCCCAAACAAGCTCTATATGTACTTTTAAGAGCTTATTCCTTGACGTAATGTTAAAATTATATACATATTAATCCGTCTAAAATTCAATGGTAATTTTATGAAAGTAAATGTAAGATTTCTTTTCAGAAAAATGGATATTAGATATTAAAAAAAAAGAAAAAGTGAAAGTGCATAAAAATTCGTGGAGTGGTGAGGAACTTACTGAAGAAGTCTATGATGAGACGACCATCACAAAATCTCCCCGATGGGGTTTTGAAGTATGTTTCTCCGTTGGGGAGTTCAAGGAAAACGCCGAGCCCGGCGGCGAACTCACCGGTGTCAGAGTTGGAGTCGCCGAAGTTGAAAATGGCAGGATAATTGAAGTCGATGGAAACTGTAAGAGGAAAAAAGAGTGAAAACAAGGCAAGAGTTGGGAGAAGAAATGTTTTCGTAGCCATAGCTTTTGGCGATGATGGTATGTAATTAGCAAAGACCAAAGGGGTTGCAGTTGCAGTTGCAGTAGTAGTGGATAATGAGAGAGAAGGGTTATATGTAGATGGGGAAGGAAGGAAGAAAAGCTTGCTTTAGCCTCCCAGCTGAAGGAACATTTGCTTTGAATTATGGGAAGGTAAAATGAGAGGGAGAAGCAAGGCAGTAATGGTGAGTGGGATTACCCAAGTCACGGGCGCCATGTCGCACTAAAAATCCCGTGAATACGGATTCTAATAGTTTGAGTTCATGACAGGGAGATTTGGATGGTTGTGAGAAGCTTGAGTGAGTTCTAAAAGCCTCACTACATTGGCACCCTGTTGAAAGCAAGGCTTTCATGTTTCCTTCCACGCATGGCATACTTATTTTCCGTATGTATTTTTTCCGCGTAAAATGTAATTCCTTTTGAATAATGAAAAATTTATAAATGTTTTTTATATTTTCATTCAATTTTTATACGATAATCATATAATTCGAAGAGTTGCAACAAATAAAGAGACAATGAAGAGGAGATCGAAGAGTTTAAGTTTAGAAAGCTTTTGAAGTGGGATTGAGATGAGTGTAATTATTTGTCCATATTGTTTGTAATTTAAGCATGCCATTGTAAGACGATTTTTGTGGAGCTCACCAATTGTGACTTAAGCATGTAGGTTCCATAAATGGCTCTCTCACAAGGTGTGAGAGGATGGCAAAAAAAATTGCTTACGCCATTGAAAAGCATAAACTATTTTACACATTGGGAATGTTATTTTTCTTTATCAACTGAAATTATTTTTAAGTTGGCCAATATTTACGTCACGTTGAATACTCAAAAAGAGAAAAAAAACTTTTTACCAAAAACGTTGTATTCCAAAACAAATGGACCCAAATCTTACATCTGTACAGCTAGGATATATAACTCGATTATCTTCTGAATGCCAACTGCAATTACTTGAATCGAGAAAGATAGTTTTGTCTTGTCACTCATGTGCACTCTTGCCAAAGAGTCTATTATTAAATTATTAACATTGTTATATTCAACATGCAAAAAATTAATAATTAAAAATATATATATATATTGTTATGCATGCTCTTTGTCATTCTGCCAGCGCATGATTTAAAATGTCATCACTTCTATATTTTCATCTCTGCACATTATGTTCGAACTTTTTAAGATATATATATATATATATATATATATATATATAAAATTCATAACCCATCTCATTATCGTTGTAAACAACCTTGATGTAGCACTATATATTCTCAAACATTCATAGAAAACAAGAACTATGCCAAAACCAGTAAAAGAAATCACACAATTAACTCACTGGAGTCTGACCATCATGATCATGATGAGGAATCTCACTTCAAGGACAAATAACTAGACTTCAAATTCAATTCTACTATCAATATATGTAGAGTTCACAACTTGTAAATTCTCATAGAGGATGAATTAGTTTTTTTGAGTTTAGCTAGTGTTTTACCTTTGAAGAGTTCTTTTAGTCAATAAAAATTGATGTTGATTATGTGATTGCCGGCCTTAGTGATCATTTTTGTGGTTTGTTGTTTTATTAATTGTGTTGCATATATTTTTGTTTGGTAATTGTTATTGCGCATCACCTATTCACCTCCTCTCAGTGATTCTTGATATGTGTCAAATATTGTATATCTGGACCCTTTAATTTACTTTTATTATTCATTTAGCTATGTTATTATCTAATATTCTGTGTTAGTTTTGTGTCTTTAGTGTTTTGTAGGTTGGTATGGAAAAACTGCAGGATACTACGATCAAGTGCATACACGCCCAGTCCAAAGTTCATCGCACGCGCATGTGTGCACTGCATAGGAGAAGTGATGCTCGAGTGCGCTCGAGCGCACTAAGTGTGCAATCGAGTGCACCTATCCGATCTGACAGCAATTTTATCCGAATTCAACTTGTAAAACCCTAGCTTTAAGTCTATAAATAGATAATTATGAAATTAGTTTAGAGAGGCTGGGAATTTTGAGATTTCAGAGGAGAAAGAAGAGAGTTTTAGGGTTTCTTAGTTTTTGGATTTCAACTTTGTGATTCCATATTTGTAAGTACTAAATTTTCCATGAATTCAATTAATCTTGTTTTGTCTTTCAATAACTTGAGAGGCTAAACCTTCAACTAAGGTTGAAGATGAAGCCTCACTTATAATTAGCACATCATTCCATGTATGTAATGTTTCTCAATTTAATGATTTAATTGCCCTATTGTTTTACTTTAACGCAATTGGATTGAATAATTCTTAGATATCTTTTGTGATTCAAGGATACACTTGATGATTTAAGATTATTCAATACAATTGATTACTTGGTTTTCTTTGTTAAAAATTGGATTTCCCTTATGATTTATTCTTTGGATACAATTGATATTTTGATGAAAATTAGATATTTTCTTGTGATTTACGGATACAGTTAATGATTTAATTATTTATTGGATTTCTTTTGTGATTTGGGTTATGTATGGATACATGAGATGCTTTGATTAATTCTTTGATACAATAGTAAAACAAATCTAAGATTTACATGTGAGAACTTTGAAAAATATTATAGATCATGGAATTATGTTGCTATGAATTTGTGAGTGCGGATTCTGAAACCCTAGTGTTTCATCATTAGATTACATTCAGATTAAATTGCTTATGCTTTTGATTTTTCATTCAAATAATCTTTCAAAATTTGGAACTATGTTAGGGTTCAATTAATTTAGATTTAAAATTGCTTTAAAAAATACAATTCTATGTGGGATCGACCTCGTACTTGTAATCTATTAACTACAATTGATTCGTGTACTTGTGAGTTAATATAAACCGACACAACAATTCTCTAGGGTCTAAACACATTTATCAATTGGTATTAGAGCCTTGTACACTCCATTTGTATTTATTTTCGAGGTGTGTCAAATCGAGGTGTGATCTTTGACCTCCGACGTTAATGGCTCAATCATCGTCTTTGTTTGTCCTTCCTTACTTTGATCGAAACAACTATGTCTATTATATTTGGATGAATGTCTATAGACTTCTATTGAGAATGGCTGGAAACGGCTAGACGCTCATGTTGATGCATGGTCCAAAGATTAGTTAAATGAATGCAATTGGAATAGCAAAGGTCCGAATGCGATATTCATAGGGCAAGGCTTAGTGCGGTAGTTTTGAACTACTGCACAGTGCGGTAGTTCAAAACGACCGTGTTTTGATCAATAAAAAAATAATTTTTTACATTAAATATTAAAATAATCAATAATTAAAAAACTAAAACTATTATTATTATTTTTTTTTAAAAAAAAAGGAAAATTAAAATCAAAATGAAGGGGTGGCTGGAGCCACCCCTGGGCCAAAATAGTGTGGCGAGACCACCCCATTTTGGCCAAGGGGGTGACTGGAGCAACCCCATAGCTGGCTTCGGGGTGGTCCGGCCACCCCAAGGGCCAAAAAAAAACAAAAAGGTTTGGTATTGGGGGGTGGCCGGTCCACCGCAAGGGCCTTCGCCCACCGTCTAATTCCTTTTCTCCTTTCCCCAATTTTCTTCATCTCTTCTGTTCCCTTTCTTGACTTTCTTCTTCTTCTCTTTTCTTTATTTAATCCCCCTCTCCTTAGCAAATTTCAGAAACACAGAGAGAATAGAGGGAGAGGGTTGATTTGAAACAAAAAAAAGAGGGAGAGGGTGAGAAAGAGAAAGAGAGAGAGAGAGAGAGAGATGGGAGAGTCGGAGTTCATTGAGACAAAAATGAAAAATTGAGGGAGGGCGAGAAAGAGAGAGAGAGAGATGGGAGAGTCAGAGACAGTGGACGAGTTTTAGTTTTTTAATATTTTTATTTTTTAATTACTGATTATTTTAATATTTAATATAAAATATTATTTTTTTATTGACCAAAATGCGGTCGTTTTGAACTACCGCACCTAAGCCTTGCCCATATTCATATATAGTTGTCTTCCAAGGAATTCAAGTGAATTTCCTTGTGAGAGATTGTTAAGGAAGTAGGGGAAATCTTAAAGGTTACCTATATATGAAAGTACAAAGATTATAAAGAACTCCAAACTTCAATGTTAACATTTAAGTTTGAGAAAATTAGGATGAAGGATGATGAAACATTTGATGAGTTCTATGCTCAGGTTAATGACATTGTTAATTCTACTTTAATTTAGGGAAGAAGATTCCTGGCAATAGGATTGTGAGGAAAATCTTGAGGTTTTTGCTTGAAAAGTTTAGACGACTTAAAGTGATAGCTATAGAGGAGAGTAAGGATTTAAATTCTATGAAAGTAAAAGAGCATGTTGGGTCTAAGCCATTAAATCTAAAAAGTTCCTCAAATTTAAAAATGTACAAAGTTTTCCTTTAAACTAGGTTAGAGGAATATGTGAGATGCACATGTATCCCTTAAACATGTGAGATGTACATATTTATTTAATAGCAAGGACAAAGTTGAAAAAATTTTTATTAAAAACTTATGTGCATCTCACATGTTATTAAAAAAAATGAGAAAATACATTTTACTCCCTGAATTATCCTCATATTTACACTTTTAACTCAAATGTTTAAAACGTGACACACTTGACCCCCCCCCCCCAAAAAAAAAACTTTCAAATTGTTGCAATTCGATCATTATGACTTTTTTTTTTTTTTTTTTTTGCCAAAATGCCCCCATCCCAAGTATTTTGAGGGTTTGGCCCAAGGGGTTGGCCGAACCACCCCAAGGCTTCTTTATTTTTTTTGGATTTAAAAAAATAAAATAAAATGTGTGATGGCGGCGTTTTGGAAAAAAAAAAAAATTAAAATGGTCGAATTGCAACAATTTGAAAGTTTGGGGGGGGTCAAGTGTCACGTTTTAAACATTAGAGGTAAACGTGTAAATGAGTGAATAGTTCATGGGGTAAAATGTATTTTACCTCAAAAAAAAAAGGACACATTCACTTTTATAGATTAAGTTGAAGAAAATTCTTCCAACTAATTTTGGAGGAAAACTTTGTCCTTTAAAAATTAGAATAACAAGACCTTTGATTTGATTGAGAAGTTCAAAGGAGATTCTTGTTGAGCCGGATTGGGATCCCCGGCAATAGCCATCAAATTGCCCATCAATTTCTTTTTTTAAATCCTGGTCATTCATTTTCATCCAACAGCCACCAACCCGACACGTGTCCCACTTAATATAAAATAATAAAATATTATTTAAATTTAAAAGATAAAAATAAAATAAAATAATAAAAAAAATTTATTAAAAAAACATGGGGTGGTTCGGCCATCCCATTTTCCCCCTAGGGGGTGGCCGGCCACCCTAGCTCACCCAAGTTTATGGATTTGGCCCTAAGGGGTGGCCGAACCAACCCCTGGGGCCCTTGAGGGAGGCTTCGGCCACCCCAAACCGGACTTTGGGGGTGGCCGACGCGACCCGTTGGGGCCATGGGTATTGCCGGGGATCCCAATCCAATTGAGCCTCCCAAGAAAGGAAAGACATTAACAAAAAGGGCATTTAATGTCATGAATGTAGTGAATAAATTATAAGACCATGTACAAGGCCGAATGCCCTAATTATAGAAAATCTAAGGGTAAAGCAATGAATGTAATATTGAGGGATGAGTCTGAGTCTGATGACTCCGATGAGAAGAAATGAAACTTCATGCCTTCACCGTCCTATATATGAAGTGAAAAACGCTTAACAGATAAAACTTTTTAGAAATTAAAGCTTTTTAGATCTAAAAATAGGAACAGAAATAAAGGCTAGCTAGCTTGAACAGGTCGAATATTAAATCGTAAATCTCATATTATATATTTATCATGAACATAGTACAATTTAAAAATAAAAACAAGAAAGTTGAAAACCCCATCAAAAGGGGAAAAGAAAAGATGTCTCTTGAACTTCTCTTCAAATTCACGTCCTTAATTGACTCCTTTGATCTGCCGATGGTGTCAAAACATCTCTCTAATATGACTCAATTCCGTCCTAGCTAGCTTTGCGACCATGTCGATAGTTACGATGATGGGCAATTTTTGGGAAACACTTTTGAGTGGTAACCTTGTACTTGAGGTTTAAATCTTCCACTTTCTTGCTGTTGCTCTTACAGTTATGGCTTTGCTTGACATGATGAACATATTCTTGAGACCCTTTTCGAGCACCGACCTTAAGCTTCTTGTTGTGGTCAAAAGCTTCAACCTCATCCCGACGAAGATAAGGTTTGATTTTCACAGTTTGGTCATGCAGGAAAGAGTAGTCCCTTGAATACTTCAACTTTCTGATCTTCTCCTCCAACTCTTCCTCTGAAAGCCCAAGGCTTTTGATAAAAGAGATGAGACACGACCTGCTGATCTTCTTGCTACGCGGACGCTTTGTTCTTGGTCTAGTGGGCACATGAAGAAGTTTCTTCATCCCATCTTGACCAACAGTAGTGGGATGCGTTATCATGGCCGTGATCTTCATTAGAATGGCCAACAAAGATGGATCAAATGAGTGTTGTGGTGATGAAGAGAGAATTGGTGTGGTGTGATATCTATATATGGGGTATATATATATACACCGACCTTAATTTGCCTGAGATTAACCGACTCTCCTAAGTCGGCAATCTAGTTTCCTACGTTGGCTTGGTTAGCCTATCAGATTAGGTTTCATAATTTTGATAGGAAATCAGAGTTTAACTCAACTAAGAACTCAAGTCTCAACGTACAGCTAGCGCTTTTTGTATACACCTGGTAAAATTGATAAATAATCCACTCGTTTTAACATGCGAAAATCTCGGGCATGTACCGCATGCACGCCCAAAAAAGCGTTTTTTTTTTGTTCCTATCTCCCTCAACGGCTATTTTATTACGTACATACGCTGGCTATTCACCAAGGGCAAATAAGAGACCAGCGAGCCTATGAGGCAAAGATGAGAGATCTAAACGGCATTTTATTTATGCTCAAATCCAATGATTCTTCTAACCCTGATGGTTGATTCTCTTACCTGTGACATGCCTTAATCTTGACATAAATGTACTTAATAAAATTCAGCAATGTTTTTTTTTTTTTGCTCCAAATTCAACAATGTTTTTGTGCTAAGAGCTTCAGTCTTGATCATCACTCGTATTTCCTAATTTGTTCTCACATATATATATATATGTGTGTGTGTGTTTCATAATTTATAATTCTAGTATAAAATTATAATCTTTTTTTTTTTTTTGAATGTGCACCTTCAACTCCCTTATATCATAATTGAACTTGTTCTTATTTACTCTTTTTATTTATCGATCCAAGGACAACATACAAATTAGGACATTCATAAAACCAGAATCAGCGTGTTATTTCCAAAAGACTATCCAACAAATGAAGATTATATCATATTATGGCTTTTTTTTAACTGAAATGTTAGAAAGCATAAGATCCTAAACATTAATTAGGACACCTATTTTGTGTGAACAAAAATAAAAAAGACACGTATTTTGTTCATGCACAGGTTCACCGTCAATATACATATTATGAACATTAATAAAAATAAATAAAATATTATATATTTTTAAAAAAAAAATTAGAAAAAATTAAAGGGTAGCTGACCACCCCAGTGAGGTTGGGAGTGGCTTTGGCCTCCCCTTGGCCCTTGGGGGCCAGATCTAAAATAAATAAAATTTTATTTTTTATTTTTTGATTTGGCCCTTGGCATGGGGGTGGCCGGAGCCACCCAGACCGACGGACAGGGTTAGCTCGATGTATTTGGGAGCCTTAGGCGAAATTTTGAAATTAGACCTTATTTTTTTAATATTTAAATATTAATTAAATAATATTTATTTTAATAATATTATTATATTTTTATATTATTATTATTATTTTCATTCTTATTGTGGTTTCATGACTTTTAAGTTTAACTTTTAACTAGTTGCCTAAAAAATTGATGTGGCATATTTGTTTTTTTGGTTAATTGGTCTTATTTTATAATGGGCTTATTATATTGGGGCCTTATTGTAGAGGCTTTAAATTTTTATGGGAAAAACTTTTGGGCCTTATTTAAAAAAAAAAAAAAAAAAATTAGGCTTTCAGTTAAAAAAAAATTAAAAAAAAATTTAGGCCTTATTAAAATATTTTTTTGGGCCTTATTAAAAATAAAATTTGGGCCTTACTAACGGGGGCTCTAGGTGACTGCTTCAGTGGCCTAGCCATTGAGCCGGCCCTGCCGACGGAATATTGTTTAGTCTAAAATAGACTTGAGAGGATCCTGTTCCTTTTTTTATAGAAATATACTATAATCTAATAAAAATTTCATATTTTGCCCATAAAAGTCCATGTGGCAAGAGCCACATCATCTTCTTTTTGTTTTATCTTTTTCCTTCTAAAAAAAATGAAGTGGCATCTTGCCACGTAAACTTTTATAGGCAAAATGTAGAGTTTTTATTATATTCAAACATTTCTCTTTTATATATAGAGGGACCATAATTAAATATTACTCCACGTACTCGATCGTTTTTATTCCCCGGGCCCGCAACCTCCTCCTCCTTCTTCTTCTTCTCTTCGTAGCCAGCCATGACAGAGCAGTTGCTAGACTATGCCGAGGAGAAATTTAGGGAGGGCCAAATAAGAGAGGCCTTGGATCTTGCGACTTTGGCCAAGACTCTTGATCCCTTCTTCGGTAGCGTCAAAAGGTACTACGTCGCCTTCGGCGTTCACTACTGGGGCACGAAGAGGAACAAGTTTGGGCAGATCGATCTCTACGCCGTTCTCGGATTGAAGGGAGACCCATCTGCTCTCAGCACCGACGACATCACCAACGCCTTCTGCAACTTGGTCAAGCTGGTGCACCCCGACAGGTTCTGCTCTACCGCGGCGCCTGGTGCTCTTCGCCTCATCACCCAGGCCTGGGAGGTCCTCAGCAACGAGACCACTCGAGCCGCGTACGATGTTCGCATGGGTATTCGTCCGCCGCCACCCACCGATCAGAGATCGAGGCCGCTCCTTGGGATGATGATGCCATGCGCCTAAATCCTACGTGGATGATCGATGTCCGTCGACGGGCCGTTCAGAGTATACCAAGATTTATGTATCGGAATTATCTTTCTTTTATTCATTTTCGTTTATTTCTTTTTGTAAATATTATTCAATTCAATCCCATTAATTTGTGCATCCTTTATCTAGATCTTTAAAAGATTAAATTTTTTTCTTACACGTTGATATATATATGTTAATTTTGGGGTTCCAATTGCGCATAGAGGCAGATCCTGCATGCATGCATGCTCATCCGTCAACGGAAGGTGAACACCACGATCATCATCACTGCAATGAGTCAACCAAACTTTGTAATGATATAGTACATTAGTACTGCGCCTAGGAGAATTCTCTACCTGCATCTAAATTAAAAACACGTATGTTCGTAATTTGATTGTTGTCAATGTAAAGGAGAAAAGATTTGTAATTCATATAGTTTCTCTATAAATAAGAGTGTTGTACATAATTAAAAAAAAAAATAAGAAAAAATGTAGCCATTTTAATGTGTTAACGTAGGGCATAGGCCAAACTACCTTAATTATCTGAATCTTTCTTATTTGTTCTCATCTTTCTTTCTTAAATTATAAGTTTCAATATAATATCAGAGCTATAGGTTAACACCAATTATCAATTTTGTGAATTTTTTTGGGAAAAAAAAATGTAGCCCATCACTCGCTAGTATAAGAAAAAAAAAAAATTCTGGTGATTTTTTTTCTTTCTATTTTAAATTAAGTGTTTTTTAAATTGCAATTCCAAAAGCTTTACATTTTGCGATATATTTTTTTAAAAAAAACATAAATTATTCTTGCGAAATCAAAATTTCAAATGCATCCCGTAATTGATTTTCTTTTATTTGGAGTTAGTAATTACGACCACGTCATATGATAGATATTTATTTGGAGTGACGCGGAAGTACCAAGTTAGTATTTCACCTATAGTGCATATACCAAAACTGCATTTAAATTGTAAATTTAAGATATATATTTATTCAATTTTAATCTAATGATAATTTTAAAAATCATTTAAGAAAGTATGAAAAAGAGTATAAAAAACTTGGAGTGTGTATATTATCATTCTTTGGGAAAACTTTACAAAGAACCCCTAAACTATCACGTGTTTTGAGAAGACTTCCATAAATTTAAAAAACTCTCAATTTCACCCCTCAAACTTTTAATTTGATGCAATTTACCCATTATGTCACTTTCTGTTGTTAAACCCTAACGACAACTCCTAAAAAGATCAAATTACCCTTCAATTTTTTTTTTTTTAAAATGAAAAACAAAATTTAAGGAAAAAAGGGGGGGGGGGGTCACAAGGTGACCCAACCGATGTGGGCCACCTTGTGATTTTTTTTTAATTTTTTTTTTTATAATGACTTTATTATTATTATTTTTAATTTAAAATTAAGTGTAAATTAAAGTTGGGGTATAATGATAATTTTATCACTTTTAACGTTTAAAAACTGAAGAAAGGGAGTACAATGCATGAGATTAAAAGTTTATAATTTGAAATTGAGAGTTTTTAAAATTTATGAGTGTCTTTTCAAAACGTGTGGTAATTTATGAATTTAAAGTGAAGTTTTTTCAAATTCTTTTAATAATATTATGTTAATAAAAAAGATTGTATTTCTCACCAACTTATAGGACATATATTACTTTTTAAAGGCTAAGTTATAGGAACTCTTACAGCTTAATTTGTAGGAAAAATGTTTACCAACCGTCGAAACAAATGGAGCTTAAAACCGTCAAATTCCAATAGGACGCAGGGTTAACCAAACGACGCCGTTCAATTTAGTGTTGTATTCACTGCCTCGTGGCCCTCATCCTTTTACTCCTATAAAATCCACTTTGAAATTTCTGATCCCCGCCAACACATCCAATAGCGCCAATACCAAAGTACATTCCTCTCACTCTGTCGTCATTGTTTGGTTTCTGAGAAAATGCAGAGAAGGAAAAGAAAAGAAAGGAAATTATTTGTCTATCTCCAATAAATTTTGTCCATCTACAAAATCATTTTTGCAGCGGCTTAGTGCGGACGAGATTTTATGAAAATTTGAGAGTAAAATGATGATTTCTGTTTCGATTCCTTCTTTTCTTGGCGTCCAAATCGATATAAAAGTTTGTGTCCTTTGGTCAAATCGAGGTTTCAGGTTTCCAATAGAACTTTGAGATATTGTTTCAATTTTTTTCCTCTTCACTCTGTTTGGTTGCCAAGAAACTGAAGGAAAAGAAAACAGGACTTGAATAAATTCTTGATCCGCGTATTCAGCCCAATAGATGCTAGCTTTCCATCTATTACGAAACTAGATTGCTTCAATTTTGTACTCGAACTTTCATTTTCTTTTCTTTTCGCTGGATTTCTCAGCATCCAAACAGTGGTCCATATCACTTTTTTTCGTTTTTATTTTCCAACTGATTCTGTTATTGGTTGACGTTGCAATGTAGATGTAAATTAATTCTTAACTTCTCATTCTTTTGTTTTCAGGTTTGAATCAAGTTTTTAGGAAATTGGGCTTTTTAGCACAACGAAAGTACGTCAAATATAACGGTCTGTGCTCGCTTCAGGCCTTTGAGTTCGAAAGAGAAAAGAGATCATGGTGATACTGTCTGTATTCGAAGCATTGACACTGAAACTTTCCCTTTCAAGGTCTCAGTTTGCTTGAATTTATATCACCGACATTGATTTACTTAATTTTGCAGTAATGACCGTGCATCTGAATCTAATTGTTTTAGCAATTTGAATTTATGTGTCAATCTGATTGTTTTAGTTCATTTGAAGTGATATGAGTGCGTGTATGCATGTGAATTTGATTGTTTAAGCAATTTGTATAAATTTGTTGTAGGATGAGAAGGAGGAAGATTTCACTTTCAGCCTCGATAGGGTATTCTATGAGGAATCTAAGCAAGCTGAGGTCTATGAATTTCTAACTTTGCCTATCGTTCGAGGTATATCTCATAAACTTTAATCTGCTAAGAAAATAGAGGAAAGCATTAGAGTACTTTGCATATGATAACTCAAAAACTTCATCAGCATAATCCTTAATTATACTCATCTTTATTGTGACTAAATTGAGGGAAGGTTTTAACTGATTGGAAATTGATTGGTTTACTAATAGGATGTCAATGCGGCTATAAATAATATATTCTTCTTATGCTGTGCTTTTGGATCTATATATGATTGGCTTTTTGAAACAGATGCTGTTAATGCAATCAACGGGACGATTATTACTTACGGACAGGTAACATGTAGTTAGTTGTGTAAAAATTGTTCCAAAGGCATCCTTATCTGTGTTAACTTTTTGGTGATCTGTAATTTATACATGCCTCCATGCATCACATACACAATCATCTGGACTTTGTATATCCTTGACAATTGACACATATGTAAACATAGCTACTTTGTTTTTGGGCTGAGAAGAATGGATATGTTTGCTCTCCAAGCAGCCATTAAACAAGTTACAGTTCAGATATCTTGAGACCACAAATCATTTCCCTTATGGGCACTAGTTAGAAAAGATAAAAAGATTTCACCACTATCACAGTAAATCTTTGCATTTTGTGTTCCATTTAGTGAATTGAACTTCTAAATCAAGATTATATTCAAACAAGTTCCTGTGGAATCATAAAGTATTTGTTCTTTCAGCATTGAAGTAAACGTATGGTTTTCCTCACTTGCACATCCACAGGTTATGATGCAAAGCATATAAGATGACAATTTTTTCTGCGATACTTTCTCCGGTTGTTTTGTAACTTGAGTTGCCGATCATTTGACTGATTCTAATTTGATGAACTTTGTTTAATCAGTTCAAGGTTGTAATGATTTAATTTTGAAAATTTCAAAACTATGGACAGAGTGAACGCTGGGAAACTAGTCCTTGTGGACTTGGCAGGATCAGAGAAAGTGGAGAAAATGGGGGCTGAATGGAGAGTTCTTGAAGAAGCTAAAATGATCAACAAGTCCCTCTCAGCCCTTGGGAATGTTATAAATGCTTTGACATGTGGCTCAGGCAGAGCAAACCACATCTCATATCGTGATTCCAAGCTTACTCGGATTCTCCAGGATGCGCTTGTTAGTTTCTCACCCTCCTGTCCTCATCGTACATGTATCAATTTGGTAGGTAAGATATGATCTTCAGCTCTCATCTTGCCGGGTGGGATCTCCAGAACTGCTTTATTGTGTTGTTGCTCACCGAGCTCTTCAAATGCATCAGAGAGCCTATCCACTCTTCGGTTTGGCGGGAGGTGCTAATTCAAAGTCCTTTAGTGTTTAAGGCCACAGTAAAGCATACTATTATCATTGCTAAGATTTACCTTGTAGCAAAATGACACTTTTCTTATCTTTCTAATAGAGTACTAATTGGTGGCTCTGGTTCCTTTATGGCAACAAATATTAATTTACATAATTCACCAAGTTTTTTAGTTCTGAAAGACTTTAAATCATTCCAAAGAAATGCAATAGTTTCCAATTATCGACATGAACTCAGCTTTGGGTTCTGGAGATAGACATTCTTTGGTTGAATTTTATGATCTTTGTTCTGTTTGTGGAAATGGATATTGGGGCAGGGCAAAGCATATCAAGTCATCACCACGTGTTAACTGCAATGATGATAAACTTGCTAAGAAGCAAGAAGTTCTCTATCCAAATAAAGATGAATCATGCGAGAGAATTTTAAACAAGGTTAGAAGTATATTGTGAAACTCTTAATATATGACCTAATGTAGTACATTTTCAAAGTCTTACATGACTTGCAGTTTCTAAAACAACTTTCATTCATACAGTTGAGGGAGAGATTGGATATTGAAGATGTGAAATTACTCAAAGAGTTGTTCATACTGGAGGGAATTTTCTTTGATCCATATTCGGTTGATGAAGAGCTGGAAACAGGTTATGATGATGCTACTTTAGGGACAATTTCCTTATTACAACACGAATTGGAAGAGCTTGTGCCTAATTTCGAAGAGGTAAGTGATAATTTTTCACTAGTTTATGAAATAGTGGCTCATAAGCATCATTTCAATGAATTTTGGTTGCCTATTTGACGTCTTCTCATTAAAAAAATAAAAGGAACTAAAAGTTCTAAAAGCTAGAAAAGCTGAAGGTGGGAATTGAATATATAATTTCTCTTCCAACATCAAAGTGTAAGTTCATAGTCTACTTCTTCAAGCAATCTCCAAGACTAATCGCGTTACTTCTTATTAAGAGAGATTTCAGATAATGAGAATGTGAACAATCTAAAGTGTATATGTATTGATACACCTAAGCTATAATATTTTATATTTTACTGCTTAAGGGGGAGAACAAGGCTCTCAAAGACAGAATAGCAGCCGTTGAAAGGCATGATGCACTCCGCAAGGAAGATGGCATAATTTCAAATGTTCTGGATAAGATTTCAGGCATTATCCGTTTCTTCATTTTCTGGGGATCATTCTCTTCTGTCAAGATGCCATTTCAAGGTTCTGTCTCGCACACATAAGGTATATATACCATACAATACAAGCATAGTAAGTGCATACAAGAATTAATACGTTTTACTGATATTGGCATGACTATATGATCTTTGACCATCTGATCTGCTGCATTCTCTTAAAACAGAAACAAAATAATAAGAAGCACAGATATATTTTGTAAAAAAGTTAGCCATCCAAAATGCCCTAATAAACAGGGCAATTATTGGATTTTGTGTTGTTAGTGGAAAATGAATAGTCTTTTATTCCTAGCTCATATCGAAGAAACTAGTTGGTTAAGATTATTAGTGAAAGGTGATCGAGCTCAATTAATGAGCAACTTCTCAAATCCTAGAGATGTTTTGCTGCAAAAGTATGACTTAATTTTAGCCTCAAAACCAATGTCCGGGAGATGGCGTCAGTTCGGTGTTGCGTAGCAAAACGGCAAGGCCTTATTCCTAGAATTATGAATTCTGCTCTTATGAAGAGGGGTTGTGGCTGTGAATAAAACTTGGGGGTCACAGTTTGTGCTTTTATTCTCAGCAAATTCATTTGTCTCTATGCAGATGTATGCTTAATTTTCTGTGTTAATTTACATTCTAGTGCCCATAGGAATTATGCTACGTAGGAGTTGATCACAGTTCGTGATGGTAGAAACTTGATAAATTAAGGTGATCACAGTTTGTGCTTTTATTCTCAGCAAATTCATTTGTCTCTATGCAGATGCATGCTTAATTTTTTGTGTTAATTTACATTGTAGTGCCCATAGGAATAATGCTATGTTGGACTTGATCACAGTTCGTGAAAGGTGATCACAGTTCGTAAAGGTGAACTAAAACCAGGAGATGACCTCAAGGTAGAATTTTAAAGGTAGATAAGTTAATTACTTAGATCGGTGTTGTGCACATTCTTGACACCAAAAATAAAGGCTAGCTTGAACAGGTAGAATATTGAATCGTAAATCTCATATTATATATTTATCATGAACATAGTACAATTTAAAAATAAAAACAAGAAAGTTGAAAACCCCATCAAAAGGGGAAAAGAAAGATGTCTCTTGAATTTCTCTTCAAATTCACGTCCTTAATTGACTCCTTTGATCTGCCGATGGTGTCAAAACATCTCTCTAATATGACTCAATTCCGTCCTAGCTAGCTTTACGACCACGTCGATAGTTGCATGACATTTCATGCGTACGATGATAGGCAATTTTTGGGAGACACTTTTGAGTGGTAACCTTGTACTTATGGTTTAAATCTTCCACTTTCTTGCTGTTGCTCTTACGGTAATGGCTTTGCTTGACATGATGAGCATATTCTTGAGACCCTTTTCGAGCACCGACCTTAAGCTTCTTGTTGTGGTCAAAAGCTTCAACCTCATCCCGACGAAGATAAGGTTTGATTTTCACAGTTTGGTCATCCAAGAAAGAGTAGTCCCTTGAATACTTCAACTTTCTGATCTTCTCCTCCAACTCTTCCTCTGAAAGCCCAAGGCTTTTGATAAAAGAGATGAGACACGACCTGCTGATCTTCTTGCTACGCGGACGCTTTGTTCTTGGTCTAGTGGGCACATGAAGAAGTTTCTTCATCCCATCTTGACCAACAGTAGTGGGATGCGTTATCATGGCCGTGATCTTCATTAGAATGGCCAACAAAGATGGATCAAATGTGTGTTGTGGTGATGGAAAGAGAACTGGTGTGGTGTGATATCTATATATACGGTATATATACACCGACCTTAATTTACCTGAGATTAACCGACTCTCCTAAGTCGGCAATCTAGTTTCCTATGTCGGCTTGGTTAGCCTATCAGATTAGGTTTCATAATTTTGATAGGAAATCAGAGTTTAACTCAACTAAGAACTCAAGTCTCAACGTACAGCTAGCGCTTTTTGTATACACCTGGTAAAATTGATAAATAATCCACTCGTTTTAACATGCGAAAATCTCGGGCATGTACCGCATGCACGCCCAAAAAAGCGTTTTTTTTTTGTTCCTATCTCCCTCAACGGCTATTTTATTACGTACATACGCTGGCTATTCACCAAGGGCAAATAAGAGACCAGCGAGCCTATGAGGCAAAGATGAGAGATCTAAACGGCATTTTATTTATGCTCAAATCCAATGATTCTTCTAACCCTGATGGTTGATTCTCTTACCTGTGACATGCCTTAATCTTGACATAAATGTACTTAATAAAATTCAGCAATGTTTTTTTTTTTTTGCTCCAAATTCAACAATGTTTTTGTGCTAAGAGCTTCAGTCTTGATCATCACTCGTATTTCCTAATTTGTTCTCACACACACACACACACACACACACACACATATATATATATATATATGTGTGTGTGTGTGTGTGTGTGTTTCATAATTTATAATTCTAGTATAAAATTATAATTTTTTTTTTTTTTTTTGAATGTGCACCTTTCAACTCCCTTATATCATAATTGAACTTGTTCTTATTTACTCTTTTTATTTATCGATCCAAGGACAACATACAAATTAGGACATTCATAAAACCAGAATCAGCGTGTTATTTCCAAAAGACTATCCAACAAATGAAGATTATATCATATTATGGCTTTTTTTTAACTGAAATGTTAGAAAGCATAAGATCCTAAACATTAATTAGGACACCTATTTTGTGTGAACAAAAATAAAAAAGACACGTATTTTGTTCATGCACAGGTTCACCGTCAATATACATATTATGAACATTAATAAAAATAAATAAAATATTATATATTTTTAAAAAAAAAATTAGAAAAAATTAAAGGGTAGCTGACCACCCCAGTGAGGTTGGGAGTGGCTTTGGCCTCCCCTTGGCCCTTGGGGGCCAGATCTAAAATAAATAAAATTTTATTTTTTATTTTTTGATTTGGCCCTTGGCATGGGGGTGGCCGGAGCCACCCAGACCGACGGACAGGGTTAGCTCGATGTATTTGGGAGCCTTAGGCGAAATTTTGAAATTAGACCTTATTTTTTTAATATTTAAATATTAATTAAATAATATTTATTTTAATAATATTATTATATTTTTATATTATTATTATTATTTTCATTCTTATTGTGGTTTCATGACTTTTAAGTTTAACTTTTAACTAGTTGCCTAAAAAATTGATGTGGCATATTTGTTTTTTTGGTTAATTGGTCTTATTTTATAATGGGCTTATTATATTGGGGCCTTATTGTAGAGGCTTTAAATTTTTATGGGAAAAACTTTTGGGCCTTATTTAAAAAAAAAAAAAAAAAAATTAGGCTTTCAGTTAAAAAAAAATTAAAAAAAAATTTAGGCCTTATTAAAATATTTTTTTGGGCCTTATTAAAAATAAAATTTGGGCCTTACTAACGGGGGCTCTAGGTGACTGCTTCAGTGGCCTAGCCATTGAGCCGGCCCTGCCGACGGAATATTGTTTAGTCTAAAATAGACTTGAGAGGATCCTGTTCCTTTTTTTATAGAAATATACTATAATCTAATAAAAATTTCATATTTTGCCCATAAAAGTCCATGTGGCAAGAGCCACATCATCTTCTTTTTGTTTTATCTTTTTCCTTCTAAAAAAAATGAAGTGGCATCTTGCCACGTAAACTTTTATAGGCAAAATGTAGAGTTTTTATTATATTCAAACATTTCTCTTTTATATATAGAGGGACCATAATTAAATATTACTCCACGTACTCGATCGTTTTTATTCCCCGGGCCCGCAACCTCCTCCTCCTTCTTCTTCTTCTCTTCGTAGCCAGCCATGACAGAGCAGTTGCTAGACTATGCCGAGGAGAAATTTAGGGAGGGCCAAATAAGAGAGGCCTTGGATCTTGCGACTTTGGCCAAGACTCTTGATCCCTTCTTCGGTAGCGTCAAAAGGTACTACGTCGCCTTCGGCGTTCACTACTGGGGCACGAAGAGGAACAAGTTTGGGCAGATCGATCTCTACGCCGTTCTCGGATTGAAGGGAGACCCATCTGCTCTCAGCACCGACGACATCACCAACGCCTTCTGCAACTTGGTCAAGCTGGTGCACCCCGACAGGTTCTGCTCTACCGCGGCGCCTGGTGCTCTTCGCCTCATCACCCAGGCCTGGGAGGTCCTCAGCAACGAGACCACTCGAGCCGCGTACGATGTTCGCATGGGTATTCGTCCACCGCCACCCACCGATCAGAGATCGAGGCCGCTCCTTGGGATGATGATGCCATGCGCCTAAATCCTACGTGGATGATCGATGTCCGTCGACGGGCCGTTCAGAGCATACCAAGATTTACATATCGGAATTCTCTTTCTTTTATTCATTTTCGTTTATTTCTTTTTGTAAATATTATTCAATTCAACCCCATTAATTTGTGCATCCTTTATCTAGATCTTTAAAAGATTAAATTTTTTTCTTACACGTTGATATATATATATATATATATGTTAATTTTGGGGTTCCAATTGCGCATAGAGGCAGATCCTGCATGCATGCATGCTCATGCGTCAACGGAAGGTCAACACCACGATCATCATCACTGCAATGAGTCAACCAAACTTTGTAATGATAGTACATTAGTACTGCGCCTAGGAGAATTCTCTACCTGCATCTAAATTAAAAACACGTATGTTCTTAATTTGATTGTTGTCAATGTAAAGGAGAAAAGATTTGTAATTCATAGTGTTTCTCTATAAATAAGAGTGTTGTACATAATTAAAAAAAATAAGAAAAAATGTAGCCATTTTAATGTGTTAACGTAGGGCATACTACCTTAATTATCTGGATCTTTCTTCTTTGTTCTCATCTTTTTTTCTTAAATTATAAGTTTCAATATGATATCAGAGCTATAGGTTAACGCCAATTATCAATTTTGTGAATTTTTTTGGGAAAAAAAAAATGTAGCCCATCACTCTTATAAGAAAAAAAAAAAAAAAATTTGGTGATTTTTTTACTTTCTATTTTAAATTAAGTGTTTTTTAAATTGCAATTCCAAAAGCTTTACATTTTGCGATATATTTTTTTTAAAAAAAAACGTAGATTATTCTTCCGAAATCGAAATTTCAAATGCATCCCGTAATTGATTTTCTTTTATTTGGAGTTAGTAATTACGACCACGTCATATGATAGATATTTATTTGGAGTGACGCAGAAGTACCAAGTTAGTATTTCACCTATAGTGCATATACCAAAACTGCATTTAAATTGTAAATTTAAGATAGATATTTATTCAATTTTAATCTAATGATAATTTTAAAAATCATTTAAGAAAGTATGAAAAAGAGTATAAAAAACTTGGAGTGTGTATATCATCATTCTTTGGGAAAACTTTACAAAGAACCCCTAAATTATCACGTGTTTTGAGAAGACTTCTATAAATTTTAAAAACTCTCAATTTCATCCCTCAAACTTTCAATTTGATGTAATTTACCCATTCTGTCACTTTTTGTTGTTAAACCCTAACGGCAACTCCTAAAAAGATCAAATTACCCTTCAATTTTTTCTTTTTAAAAAAAATGAAAAAC
>NC_081542.1:5991059-5993672 GCF_901000735.1 Corylus avellana | reverse complement strand
AATTGAAGGGTAATTTGATCTTTTTAGGAGTTGTTGTTAGGGTTAACAGCAAAAATTAATGGAATGGGTAAATTGCATCAAATTGAAAGTTTGAGGGGTGAAATTGAGAGTTTTTAAAATTTATGGAAGTCTTTTCAAAACACGTGATAGTTTATGGGTAATTTGTAAAGTTTTCCCAAAGAATGATGATATACACACTCTCAAGTTTTTTATGCTCTTTTTCATACTTTAATTTCTTGAATGATTTTTAAAATTATCATTAAATTAAAATTGAATAAATATCTATCTTAAATATACGATTTAAATGCAGTTTTGGTACATGTACTATAGGTGAAATACTAACTTGGTACTTCCGCGTCACTCCAAATAAATATCTATCATATGATGTGGTCGTAATTACTAACTCCAAATAAAAGAAAATCAATTAAGGGATGCATTTGATTTCGATTTCGCAAGAATAATCTACGTTTGTTTTTTTAAAATATCATCAAATGTAAAGCTTTTGGAATTGCAATTTAAAAAACACTTAATTTAAAATAGAAAGAAAAAAAAAATCACCATAATTTTTTTTTTTTTTTTTTTCCTTATACTAGACAGTGATGGGCTACATTTTTTTTTCCCAAACAAATTCACAAAATTGATAATTGGCGTTAACCTATAGCTCTGATGCCATATTGAAACTTATAATTTAAGGAAGAAAAATGAGAACAAAGAAGAAAGATCCAGATAATTAAGGTAGTTCGGCTTATGCCCTACGTTCACACATTAAAATGACTACATTTTTTTTCTTTTTTATTTTTAATTATATACAATACTCTTATTTATAGAGAAAGACTATAAATTACAAATCTTTTCTCCTTTACATTGACAACAATAAAATTAATCACATACGTGTTTTTAATTTAGATGCAGGTAGAGAATTCTCCTAGGCGCAGTACTAATGTACTATAATTACAAAGTTTAGTTGACTCATTGCAGTGATGATGATCGTGGTGTTGACCTTCGGTTGACGCATGAGCATGCATGCATGCAGGATCTGCCTCTATGCGCAATTGGAACCCCAAAATTAACATATATATATCAACGTGTAAGAAAAAAATTTAATCTTTTAAAGATCTAGATAAAGGATGCACAAATTAATGGGGTTGAATTGAATAATATTTACAAAAAGAAATAAACGAAAATGAATAAAAGAAAGAGAATTCCGATATGTAAATCTTGGTATACTCTGAACGGCCCGTCGACGGACATCGATCATCCACGTAGGATTTAGGCGCATGGCATCATCATCCCAAGGAGCGGCCTCGATCTCTGATCGGTGGGTGGCGGCGGACGAATACCCATGCGAACATCGTACGCGGCTCGAGTGGTCTCGTTGCTGAGGACCTCCCAGGCCTGGGTGATGAGGCGAAGAGCACCAGGCGCCGCGGTAGAGCAGAACCTGTCGGGGTGCACCAGCTTGACCAAGTTGCAGAAGGCGGTGGTGATGTCGTCGGTGCTGAGAGCAGATGGGTCTCCCTTCAATCCGAGAACGGCGTAGAGATCGATCTGCCCAAACTTGTTCCTCTTCGTGCCCCAGTAGTGAACGCCGAAGGCGACGTAGTACCTTTTGACGCTACCGAAGAAGGGATCAAGAGTCTTGGCCAAAGTCGCAAGATCCAAGGCCTCTCTTATTTTGCCCTCCCTAAATTTCTCCTCGGCATAGTCTAGCAACTGCTCTGTCATGGCTGGCTACGAAGAGAAGAAGAAGAAGGAGGAGGAGGTTGCGGGCCCGGGGAATAAAAACGATCGAATACGTGGAGTAATATTTAATTATGGTCCCTCTATATATAAAAGAGAAATGTTTGAATATAATAAAAATTCTACATTTTGCCTATAGAAGTTTAAGTGGCAAGATGCTACTTCAATTTTTTTAGAAGGAAAAAGATAAAACAAGAAGAAGTTGATGTGGCTCTTGCCACATGGACTTTTATGGGCAAAATATAAAATTTTTATTATATTATAGCATATCTCTATACAAAAAGGAACAGGATCCTCTCAAGTCTATTTTAAACTAAAGAATATTCCGTCGGCAGGGCCGGCTCAATGGCTAGGCCACTGAAGCAGTCGCCTAGAGCCCCCCGTTAGTAAGGCCCAAATTTTATTTTTAATAAGGCCCAAAAAAATATTTTAATAAGGCCTAAAATTTTTTTTAATTTTATTTTAACTGAAAGCCTAATTTTTTTTATTTTTTTTTTAAAAAATAAGGCCCAAAAGTTTTTCCCATAAAAATTTAAGGCCTCTACAATAAGGCCCCAATATAATAAGCCCATTATAAAATAAGACCAATTAACCAAAAAAACAAATATGCCACATCAATTTTTTGGGCAACTAGTTAAAAGTTAAACTTAAAAGTCATGAAACCACAATAAGAATGAAAATAATAATAATAATATAAAAATATAATAATATTATTAAAATAAATATTATTTAATTAATATTTAAATATTAAAAAAATAAGGTCTAATTTCAAAATTTCGCCTAAGGCTCCCAAATACATCGAGCTAACCCTGTCCGTCGGTCTGGGTGGCTCCGGCCACCCCCATGCCAAGGGCCAAATCAAAAAATAAAAAA
>NC_081542.1:5954903-5990959 GCF_901000735.1 Corylus avellana | reverse complement strand
AATTCAACAATGTTCTTGTGCTAAGAGCTTCAGTCTTGATTATCACTCGTATTTCTTAATTTATTCATTCTCACCTATATATATGTGTGTGTGTTTCATACTTTATAATTCTAGTATAAAATTATAATTTTTTTATTTTTTGAATGTGCACCTTCAACTCCCTTATATCATAATTGAACTTGTTCTTATTTACTCTTTTTATTTATCGATCCAAGGACAACATACAAATTAATTAGGACATTCATGAAACCAAAATATATATATCAGCGTGTTATTTCCAAAAGACTATCCAACAAATGAAGATTATATATATCATATTATGGCTTTTTTTAACTGAAATGTTAGAAATTATAAGATCCTAAACATTAATTAGGACACGTATTTTGTGTGAACGAAAATAAAAAAGACACGTATTTTGTTGTACAAGTTCACCGTCAATATATATATATATATATATATAAATTGCACTACTAAATGTCTTACATTTTGCAATATTATTTAAAAATGCAAATTACGTTTGTAAAATTGCAATCTAAAACGCACTCCTTTAACCGATTTTCTTTTATTTGGAGTTGACAAATTTTAATTATTTTCCACGTGGCACAAAAAACATAGGTATCACATGTGATATAGCACCACATGAATTGACTTAAATATGTAGTATAAGGGACATATGTCACGTTTCTAGGGGTGGCCAGGCACCTAAGGGCGGCTTTCTACCGCCCCCAACACCCATGGGGTAGTTCGTAACCCAGTTTTTTTTTTTTTTTTTTTTTTTTTTTTTTTTTAATTTGAAAATATAATGAGAACGTGTGATATATATTAATTCAATTGGGTCCACAAATTAACTCGAATTGAGACGATTGAGTTACCGGCCAGCGAGCGCTCCGGCCGCAACCTCCTCCTCCTTCTTCTTCTCTTTGAGTTCCTGTTTGAAGGTAGGTAGCCATGACAGAGCAGTTGCTAGACTATGCCGAGGAGAAATTTAGGGAGGGCAAAGTAAGAGAGGCCTTGGATCTTGCGACTTCGGCCAAGACTCTTGATCCCTTCTTCGGTAGCGTCCAAAGGTACTACGTCGCCTTCGGCGTTCACTACTGGGGCACGAGGAGGAACAAGTTTGGGCAGATCGATCTCTACGCCGTTCTCGGCTTGAAGGGAGACCCATCTGCTCTCAGCACCGACGACATCACCAACGCCTTCTGCAACTTGGTCAAGCTGGTGCACCCCGACAGGTTCCGCTCTACCGCGGCTCCTGGTGCTCTTCGCCTCATCACCCAGGCCTGGGAGGTCCTCAGCAACGAGACCACTCGAGCGGCGTACGATGTTCGCATGGGTATTCGTCCGCCGCCACCCACGTCCGATCAGATCAGATCGAGGCCGCTCCTTGGGATGATGATGCCATGCGCCTAAATCCTAATGCCGCGCGTGGATCCGGATGATGTTTTTCTTGCTCTGTACGTAGAACACATTGTTCTCTTGCTGTGTAGATTGTAGAAGCATAGATATTGTGAGTAGGGTTTCATGGAAAAGTATTCAAGATTCAGGTTAGGGCTATTGAATCTATTGTAAAATTAATATCGGAATTACATGTATAAATCCTCTTCTTTTATTGATTTTCTTTTATTTCCTTTTGTAAATATTCTTCAATTGAACCCTGTTTGTGATGAATTTTTTTTCTTACTCGTTGATATGTTAATTTTGGGGGTTCCAATTGCGCATAGAAGCAGATCATATCCTGCATGCATGCATGCTCATGAGTCAACGGGAGTCAACACCATCATCATCACTGCAATGAGTAAATACATGCCCAACAAGGTCATGAATTTTTTCTAAACCGGTCCGATGAAAATATATTTCAACCCATATAAAATGATGTTAAGTATCTAAGCATTTAACATGCACATTAAAGGTTAACCCTTTTTTTTTGGTTAAACCTTAGTCGGCTTAGAAAAATAAAAAATAAAAAAGAAACTATCGTTATGGAAGTGTAAAAAAAAAAAATTCCAACAACGTTAGATAATTCTCTATTAATGAAATAAATGAATAGTTAAAAATACAACAACGTTTAATGGGATAAATGAATAGTTTAAATAAAGAAATTCAAAATGTTATATAACTCTCTATTAATGGAATAATTGAATAGAGATTAAAATTAATCAAATTATTATCCAAAACACAAAGACTCAATTGTCAATTTTCATCCTATATGCCAAAAAATTTTGATCACATATGCATTAGACCTTCATCCACTTTTGCAGAGAATGGAGAAAAATGTCGGTATGCTTATGATATAACTCATCAACTTGACCTTGTTTAAGTTTACTAAAATTTTCTAACCTTGTTAAATTAGATGTGAGAAAAATGAAGTTTTTTTATTTTTTTTATTCTTATCTAAGCCGACGTTAGGTCTTCACTTTAACATTAGTTCTAAGTTCTAACCATAAGAAAAGGGAAAAAAAGAAGAAGTTAGTCTAACGTTTAACCGAAAGAAAAAAATAAAATAAAATAAAATAAAAAAAATAACCTTTAGCAAACTGCTATTGATGACTTTAAAAATTTAATGTGTATATTAAATATTTAGATACTTAGTATAATTTTATATGGGTTGAAGGATATTTTTTCTGGTTTAGAACAATCCTACCATTACAACCGAACTTTGTAATAGTAGTACTGCACCTAGGAGGATTCTCTCCCTCATGCTGACATGTGACTAAAATAAAAATAATTAATATCAGTGGCTTCAACATTCCTATGTTGTCAGTGGCAGAGCCACATGTCGGCCAGACGTGGCCGTGGCCCCCCCAAGAATTTTTTTTGAAAAAAAAAAAAAAAATGGGATCAGCATTAATTTATTGAGATTTATTTATTTTTTTTCAAAATCGGGCCTCTCCATTCTCTTGAAAGCTCATTTGTTTTTTTCTAAATATGGCCCAATGCACTGCAGCTAGCCCTCCATATTTAAAAAAAAATAATAAAAAAAATAAAAAAAATAAAAATTAGTTTATGTTTCTTTTGGGCCTTTGGCGGCTTTATGGTCTGATATTATTTATTAAAAAAATTTTGTTTTCCCCCTTTCTTAAATCTCAATTTTATGCATTTTCCTCTTCTCCCTCTCTCCGGCTCTCCCCCTCACTGCCCTCAGTGACTTAGTCCCTCTAATATATCAATTTGAGCACATATTTATAAGCTTTTATAGATATTTTTTTTTTATGATGCATATACTGTGTGAATTACCAAATTTTCAGTGTGAGAAAAAAATTTAGGACGCAATTTTTTTTTTAATTTTATGGCCCCTGCATTCTGAAACGTCGGGCTCCGCCACTGTATGTTGTCATGTACATTGGCTCTTATAACATCTTAGAAAGAACATGTTAGATGTGATTATATTAATGAGGAAGTGGTGAAATTATTGTTCCTTTTTTACATCCAATACATTTGGAAACAAAATGAGCCCATTTTTTTTTCCTCTGTTCACCTCTGTTTCAATGTTCTAAAACAGAGCCTTCATTCCCGCATCAATCTCCCAAATGTTTTGTATTTGGTTTCCTAAAATCACGTGCTCTATCAGCGAATGCACCTCTTTAATATTTTCGATTCGCCAAGCTTAACGGTTCACACGTTAGAGAGTAATGAAGTCCTTCTTAGAATTGATCTTAAATGTCACATTTAAATTTATTATTGAATTTAAGAAGATTATTATTAAATTTTAATTTATTAGTAATTTTAAATATCATATCACATTTGAAATGCACTAGGATCATTTCCAATTCATTATAGACCGGAAAATATTTAGTGCATGGCTGTAATTTTTTATTAGAAATTTTAGAGCCACAAATAAGATACATGTCTCACCACAAAAAAATAAAAATAAAAATTCCCAAAAAAAAAGGGTGTCTAGCCATAGAGAGTGGTCGGACCAGCAATCCCTTAATTTTTTATATTTTTTTTAAAAAAATATATATAATATTTTATTATTATTATTATTTTTATTAATAAGACATATGTCCTATTTATGGCCCCAAAATCTCTTTAAAGAGATATTGACTATTAACTAGATATTCTCCAGTCTAAAATGGACTGGAGAAGATCCTGTTCCATTTGAGATGACTCTAGCATCGCTTATGAGGTACTGCTATGGACCATCTTTTTATTCTCCTAAAGCTGATGTGACTTTTAAAATAACCATTAAATTTTAGATGAATCATACTTAAATTTTGATTTAATAGTCCCCAAGAAGTAGCTCAATCGGCTGGGACCACACTTAATGAAGTGGGAGTCACTAGTTCGAATCCCCCTCCCCCCTCTTGTGCGGACATGTCAAAATTTTTTTTTTTTTTTTTTGATTTAATAGTGATTTAAAAAATCACATCAACTTTAAGAAGAAGATAAAAAAGAGGATAAAAAGATTGTCTCTAGTATTACTTTACTTGCCTTAGTACGTTCAAACAGAATCAATTAGTCTCTTTAAAATTTCTTTAGATTTAATCTGAACCGTCCATTTTTTTTAAACGGCTGTAGGAACTCTTTCTGTCTTCTGTCCCCACCATCCAAACGCACCGTAACAGGCCTCTCCTTCTTCAATCTCGCTCTGTAGCCCTAAAACCCGAAAAACCCTAACACTGAATCTCCCATGGCGGACCAAGAGCTCGATCCCTCCGCTCCTCCATGTCTCTGCCTGCTCTCAGCTTTTCTTGCCATGGAACCCACCGACTCCTTGGTCAGCTTGGCCAGGTACTCCTCGACTCACTTTAGCACACTCATACACGGTGCATGTTAGCACTGATAGCACACAACCGCGATAATATTCCCCTTCCTTGTCCTCAAGTAAATTGAGATAACCGCTTAGGCCCCAATTGCACGCACCGGCGGTCCGGCAAATTTTAGCGTGACATGGCGCATTTTAGCAAATTGTGGCGCACGCAGCTAAAGTGCATTGGATTCATGTTCTTGTTCTTTTTTTTAATGGCTTGGAGTTGTATGAATGTGTTAGTTTGTTGAATTGTAGGGTATGCGGTGGAGGGTCGGTTACTGAGGGAGTGCAGAGGTTCATTTGGGACCATTGCCTAAGCAGAGGTGTAAGAATTCTCTACTCTCTATTTCAAGCATTTGAATAAGAAAATTTAGTTTGTATATGGGTTGTGGGATTTTTTGGCGTAGTTGTTAGTTTGGGAATGATACTTTTAAGTGTTAAGCTTTGTTTGGTTGGTGAGAAAGTGAGGGAAAAGAAAAGAAAATAATTAGGCAAAAGAATTTTTCCCTTTCTCTTTGGAATTTGTACTTAAGTTTAAGGGCACTGGAGTTTCCTGAAGTCCTCATAATTGGTTTCTTGTTGATTTTTCGTAATTAATATTTAGGTCTGACTAGTTAAGGGGAGATAGTTTTTGAAGTTTGAAGAAAATGGGGTTTTTTTTTAATTTTTTTATCTTATTCTAACCCTTATTTCAAATACTAAGATATGCTTAAGGTCATTTTGGTTTCTGTATATCAGGAAATCAAAGGAATTAAGTAGTTGTGTTAGGATTGGTAGACTGGACGTGTAATTTTTGTAGTCTTCAATAATAGGTCAATATTTATTCAGACTATTAATCTTCTACTTGTCCTACATTTCCTCAGCAACCAAACAAATCCTTTGTTTTGATTGTTCCTCAACTATAAAGCTTTGTTCAGTCGAATGTTCAATGCAGGCTGGAAAATTTCATGTACCTTACTTGAAGAATTTTCTAAAGAAGCTTATAACTGAAGTGGAACTGAACCATGGTGTTGTTTTGGACGAATTATATGAACAGTATGCTTATTACATGACATCATTGAAGGTATAGTTTGTGAATACAGGGATTGCTTAATTAAATTTCCCAATGAGTAGGTTCTAAAAAAAAAATTATTTTAGCACTGTTGCTTGAACTTGACTGACAAATTTGTTTGTCTGATAGGATAATTTGGTGAAAGGAAATGCGAGAGTCTGCAAATGCATTTCATTTCTTTTTCCTGATGGTAATAAATTTTTTGTTATCGTTTGATGTTTGTTGCTTTTGTTTTGCTTCAACTTATCTTTAGTTGATTTTTGGTGCTTCTAGGTTGTTTTGAACTTCCAAGTTGTCCCAACTCAAGGAAATTGGTGGTCCCGCTACAATGTTCACTCAACATGCTTGAAGGAGATACTGGGTAATCTTTGCTATTGATGTCTCTATCTTGAAGGTGATATCTGCAAAACTAAATTATTGAAGAATTATTCAGTATGACCACTTGACTTTAAACAAATATCGAAATGCAAGATTTATGAAAAGCATTTTTTTTTTGTGAGTATAAGAAAAGCATATTCAATCAATCAATCATAGTGAATTTGGACTTGCTCTGTCATTTTTTGAGACAATTTCCTCCTTTTACCATATTGCACCCGTTGGAGTTATAAAGAGATTTTTTGGCAAATCATTAGGACATCACTTATGCTGTGAATTCTTGTTAGTGTTTATTAATTTGCTTGGTAAGAAGGATTATTGGATGTTGAGGAAAATAAAAAGCCAGGTAGCTAAAAGCAAGCCTGCCTAACCTCCTTTTGGTTAACTGAATGAAATTCTTTTTCTTTCTTTTCCTTTTTTTTTTTAATTTTTTTTTTTTTAAGTTAGAGCAAACAAATTTTGTCTCTCTATTAATTCATCATATGAATATTTATTGCTTTTAATGAACATGGATTTAGTTTCTGCTATATTAGTCAAGTGGGTGTAATATGAATTTGGCTGGTCGACAAATCAATCCTTCTTATGCTTTGGGAAGAATTGCTTATGATGCTGGGACAATGTAAATTTGTGCATGGAGGTGCTAGAAAGGGGAATTGTGGTAAAGAAGAATGTGCTATTTGACAAAATTTGAAAGAACACATTTTAACGATTCCCTGAAAGAATTAAGATATGGGTTTGACAGGTTAATCTTTTGAACCTGGTTTCAATCATCCTGCCGGTAGTGGTTTGTCCATGGCCCATGTATTACTTGCTTTTGCTAATTAGGCCAGTTCAGCTTCAGTAAACCATGTCCTAGATCTCATCTTTTATCCTAGATGGACGTAAGTTTGGAGAGGCATTTTTTGATGTTTTTATGGAGCCTTGCTACTTGAAAAATAATATTTTGTAGCCTTTTGCAATGTGATTAGTCTTGCAGTCTTACATATTGAACCTAGCTTCAGTTGCATTACCGTTTTTCAGTTTTTTTGGGCTAGAGAATAAAAGTTGTTTCATTTAGTTGCATTAACATTTCAAACTAACTTAAATTAGTAATGGCTTGGACTATGCAGATGTTCAGTTTGGCCTTCCAGTCTTTTTTTGTCAGAATTCATACTTTCTTTTCCAGAATTATTCTCTAATAAATCATGTTTTGAGGTAAGCTCCATGTTCAAGATTTTGTTTAATCTATTTAAAACTACAAATTATGCTTTTTTAACTTATAAAAAAAATGCTCTTCATTGATACAATCATGAATGATATAACAAGAGATCTTGCTTTAATTGCATCTACTACTAAATCTCTGAGATAAAATTTAAATCGTGATTTAGTAGATACTTTAATTGACTTTCCCACCTTTTCTGTATTATAAACTTGAACTGCATTTTTATAGTCTTTGCTTCTTTTCTTTTTCTTCGCTTGGATGCTGCTAAATTTTGCTTTACATTTTTCTGGACCATATATATTTGCATATTTTGATTGTTCAAGTCTCTCTCTCTCTCTCTCTCTTCTCTCTCTCTGTCTCTTTCTTGTGGTTTACTTGGCTTATCAAAGATTTGAAACCAGGTTGGCTCAGGTGTTGGTTTGGTTGGCATTTGTCTTGCCCACGTGAATGCGTCAAAGGTATGTTTTCAAAATTCAGAACCCATGAATATATGTTGGAAGACTATCTCCTTTTATGACTGTTTGCCGTCTTTGTTAAATGTCTGCTGAAAACTTTTTTATGTTAGAACTTCCTCAAAAGTTAACTTCTTACTTTGCAAAGCATGAGTTATTATTATCTTACTGAAATGCTAAACATAGTTTCCGCCAAGGTTGTTCTCTCTTTCCCTAAGTGGTGGGTGTAATTTTAATTGCTTTTTTTTTTTTTTACATCAAATCACTTATTTAATAAAGACACATTATCTAAACATTCTGCATGTTGATCACCCTCAAACATTTTGTATTTGATATAGGTGACGTTAAGTGATGGTGACCTGTTGACCTTAATGAATCTGAAACTTAATTTGGAGTCCAACAATTTGAGCATTGAAACTGATGGGCCAGAAAGAACTCCCGGAGATCCAAATATGGTGAGTCCTGGTCATGGCGAAAGGAATGGCTTATTATATTGATCATATTCGTCACATGATAAAGGATTATATAGTAGTTGAAGCTGAAACAAATTGTGAATATCAGGTAAAATGCATTCATCTGCCATGGGAATCTGCATCAGAAAATGAGCTCCAAGACTTGAGGCTTGATGTTGTGTAAGTATTCAACTCAATTATCTGAGTGTCCTGTGACTATGCAGACAATCTGTTTTGTGCATATGGTACCAATTTTCAACGTTTTGTCATGTCAAATAGGAGAGAATTTAACTTGATGGTTTAAGTCAACTGTCTAGATATTATGGAACTTTCCAGTTCTTTTTATCAACTGTGTAGATATTGAAATTAATACAATTCCCTGCTTGTTCTACAGTTTGGGTGCAGATATAATATATGATCCAGTATGTCTCCCTCATCTTGTTCGAGTACTTGCCATTATTTTGAACCAGAATAAATCAATGGGTGGTAAAGTCAATGGTATTAATAAATGGAATGCTGATGACAACTGTGATGGATTTGATAGTAAAGTCAATGGAGCTAATCAAGGGAATCCCAATGCTGATTGTGATGGATTTGACAAAACAATTTGTGATCCCACTTCAAACTCTGGCTCAAGAAAAGGCCCTATGGCTTACATTGCTTTTGTTATTCGTAATACCAATACATTTAATCAATTTCTCTCTCTTGTAGGCCAAGCTAGCATTACCATCACAGACCTAACTGAATCACACAAGCCAATCAGTTTGCTCCCTTACATGCAGTCCTATGATAGATCCGAAGTACGACTACTTCTTCTCTCATGCAAATAACTATAATTTATTTTTTGTTCTCTAGTCTCATATGTTGGGCACATCGACATTATCACTAGCTTTTGGCTTGTTCTCCCATTCACGTGAAATTACTTTTGTTGCATTCTGATCTGTTACTTTGTTGGATCTTGAGATTCCAATATCTTAATAGTCACCGGAGATCTTGAATTTTTGTGGTCTGCCCCCTTTCTCTCAGCCACACGTAGTATAAACGCGTGCTCCTTTAGTGGCTTTTGTCCATATTTGAGTGCTCCTCCATGATAAGACACCAACCCTTGATCTTGGTTCATGGGGGTAATGAAATGGGATGGGGATGAGATCTGCCATATATTCAACGAAAATGTTGTCGGGACCAATGTCGTGCGCAAGGTAGGTTTGTGTTAAGGACCGGGATTTCTTGCAATTATCTGACTTAATTGTGCTACAATATCTTGTCAGTATTATTGTTTGTCTGACTGTAATTGTAAGAGACTTTTAATGACTAGTTTTGAATTGTCTGAATACCTACTTGCATACGTGGGTTTGCGATTACAATCAGACAAACTATAGCCCGAGAAAGGATGTATTAAAAGTTGATATTGGAGAAGACTAGTAAAACCCATAAAGGGTAGTGGCCCTGGTGGGGGGAGGATGCTATACTTATCTCAATCGAGTTGTCGGATCCAATCGAGACTTTCTTTCGGCAAAGTGGCTAACAGTTGATTGAAGACGAAATTGGATTAGACGTTTGATATGAACAAAGCAGAAATTGGAATAGAAATATTCTGCTAACATTAATTCTTTTAATTATAAAAAGTTGGTCAAATTTGTAAATTAATCAGAAAACACTATCCCGTGAACTCCAAAGTAACAAAATGACACATGATGGCCAAGGTTGGACCGTGTCAGAAGTAATGGCCAAAAAATGATCGTGAAAAATTACTTATGGTCCTTAAGATTTATGGTTATATTAAACTTGCCCACGTGATATTAGAAATATCTTAAAAGAATAGTGAAATAAGTTATTTGTCCACTATGATTCATTGATTATCGCGGTCTGCCATTTTGATTAAAAATGTTAAATGCATATTTGATGCACGTGACAATTAATTGTCGATTGGCAAATTATAAATAATATAATTGATGATTTGGCATGTTATAAAATTATAATTTTATCTATAAATGAAAAAAATAATAGTAAAAAAAAGATGCTGCCTTTAACGAGGTAAGGAATAATTATATCATTCAAAAAGAAAGTCTGATTGCCCCTTACATAAGGACGAATGGCCTTCCCTAAGAGGAGGAACAGCCAGTGAAGAGCGGCCTCTTCTCAAAGAAAGGTAGTTGACCGCTCCTCAACTGTCAAGAGGCAATCGACCATCTCTCATACAGTAAGGGATGTCGCCCTTTGATAGATGATGGGTGGTCGAGAGCACCCATATTTGAGAGGTAGCCACACTTGCAATGAAAAAATTAAAAAAAAAAAAAAAATTGTTTGTGTAATTTAGGATTAAAAACTATTATTGATGAGAAGTTGAATAATCAATCAAATCATGTCATGTGTTAATCGACAATTAGTTGTGATGTAGATCTATATTAACATATAATAACTATTTTTATTAAATGGTTGATGGGTAATAACTATTTTAGACATATAGCTAATCCCAAAAGGCTTTAACATACTTTTTATACTTAAGAATCCGTTCAATACAATTACAAACTATTAGGGGCTAAATAATTAAGTTTCCTATCTAGGAGCAACGGAGACAATTATTTTTAAAGAAGGTAAAGATTTAGACAAAGTCTCTGTATTATTTATTTCTCAGTTGTTTTTAAGAAGGCAGGAAGTAGTCAACTAGATAATCATTTTATCTTCTTTAATATATATATATTTATTATTATTATTTTTTTAATGCAGTTAGGCCAAATCTAAATTCTCAGATGCTTGAATGTCATCATTGTATTGGCCAACTTGACGAAGCTTAACCGTTATGACCGGACAGGACACCGGGATTCATGCTGGAGCTGGCAAGGCGTCTGGCTTTGACACACAGGTTGTTTAAGTTGCAACCCCAACAATCACAGCATTGCGTCTACTTTCGAAAAACCACGGCACAACAGTGAAGGAACCATATCTGTTGCTCTTTCAAACAGCATTTCATCATCAGCAAATGGAAGAGCAAAAGGAAGCGATGGAGGCGGAGGTGATTCACTCGTGGTCTGCTCCAAGATCCCTCAGTACCAGTCTCATGTATTCTTTTGCGCAGGTTGCCTGGATAGCACTTTTTTATTGTTATTATTATTATTATTATTTTGTGGTGAGCTGTCTGTTTGGTTGCTTGGAAAAGAATAAGGAAAGGAAGTCACTGAATTTCGTGTTCTGTCTGCTTTATGTTGGTTGGGAGGTGGTTTTTCTTTGTTGGGTTTTTTTTTTTTTTGTGAGGGCCTTCACTCACTTGTCGAACTGCGTGTAGGTGAATTTTCTCGACTGCTACATTTTCATTGCAATGAGATGATAAATGATTAATCTTTTGCATTTCCGAAGTTTTTTTTTTTTTTTTTTTTGTTGCTAATTTTTGAAGAATTGGGTTGATATATTAAGTTACTGCTTAGTTAATGTAATTGTTTGATCAAGAATACATGATTTTGATGTTAAATCGTAATACCAACTTTTTTTTGCTTTTTTTATATGTTGGGTTTATCAGCCTTGTGCACTAGACAATCGGGTTTGACATTGTTTTGCAACTTGATTATACTTTATTGGTGTAACATAATAATCCTCACAAACAATTGATACTTAGATGGGTTTTTACTTTTTAGTACAAATTTGCCTTTTGACGTCTTCATTTAGTATTGTTGAAAAAATTCCTGATTAAAGAAATTCAAACAGCTGTTTTCCTCTTCATGAATAAATGTGTGAAAGGATTATTTGGAAGTTGACAGGAATGAAATTGATGTTTCAAGAATTTGAGGTAACTAGTATATATTTATGAGATTTTTTTGATTGTCTATATTGATTTGATTTAGAATATATATTGATTATGCACCACAGCTGAACCTTTGTTTTTCAAAAAATCTATGTTGTGCTTTTGATGTTGCATTCTTTCTTCTTCGTTCCTGATTATGAATTCTTGCTGTAGAATATTAGATATGGCTTGGACTGGTAAGTAATGGTAGTTACTATGAGATTGCTTCATGAGCACATTTTTATCCCAATGTCTTTTGGGTCCTCACATATGGCAATCATTTGTGTATTTTTTTTTAAAAAAATAATTTCCTTCTTACTGAAGAATTAGGACACACTTTCTTCTTTACTCATGTACTTGTTTATCATTTCATTTTGTGCTATCTTTAAGAGGAACGATATTGAAGTGCTTGATGAACCCCTCTATGCAAATTTCGTACGGGTTACAGGCCTTGATAGGCCCTACAGGGAGGAGCTACTCTCCAAAATGGTATGTTGATGGAGCACTTTACATTTTTCTTGAGACACACATTTTTGTGCATTGAACAATGCATCCTTTTGCACTTGTTAGATTTGGCATTGAAGAAAATAGTTTGACTACCATGAGGGATATAAAAAACTAGGATCTCAGAACTGAAAGAAAAAGAAAATGACATTTAAGACTGCTGTTGGTCAGCAAATTACCCTACATCAGCTTACTTTTTTTTTTTTTTTTGTATATGTCATATGACCAACAACAACACTGGCCAAACAAAATTTTAATTTTTATAAGGAGAGTGAGTGCATCGGAATGTGTGATTTTGTTTTCTTAGTGTCATACTAATTGGATTTCTGAACATTAAATTATGCCAAGTATTTCTCAACATTAAATTCATTTAGTTGAAAAGTCAAATACAGGACAAGTTGAGGTCTACAGAGGAGTTTTTCCTGATCTTTCTATCACTATCATTATAACTTTAGGTTGGATAATGTGTATTTGCTTGTATTGGATTATCATGATCTATGGTGGATCTTCCTTTATTTCTTTTATCTGTTGACTGTGTCCTATTATTTTTATCTGATCTGATAACCAACATGTTGCTTCATAATAGCTTAGATTTAGATTTTCTTCAATTTTCTCTATGTTTTTAATGATTGCCATTTACCCTAAATATACATCATCTTCTCTCTTCTCTTGCATGAAATTGAAATTTAAGTTGTTTGATTGGAGTAGGAATCAGATGGAAATAAAGTTGTCAAAGAGGTCATCTTTGGCCCAGGAAGAAAGAAGTATCGATTTGTTAAGGTAACAACAAGCTTTTCCATGATTAATTTAAAATGATTAAGTTATCAAACAATTTCATATGTTGACTAGATTTGGTATGACATTTCTTCCTTTTTTTTTTGTTTTAAAATTACTATTTTGTTGTGCTACTAATTTTCCATGACAATATGCCTTTTTGTTAAGACAAAATTATAATTTTCTAGAGATAATCAATTCGAAGATTTTAGTGTGATTTGGCTGCTTCTTTAAGAATGGGCAAAAGCTATCCTGAAAAGAATAAGAAAAGATCTTATAGTTTGCAAACAAACTATATAAATATATTATGCAGTTGACACACTAACTATTACAAGATAATATATGCAAGACTAACGTGTTTTTAGCCATATTGATGTAGAACAGCAGGCATAGGATGTTTATGGGATAGCAGACCTTTGGGAAATTATTGCAGTTTGAAGTTTTAAAAATTTCAGGGTTTTGGAAACCACTGGCAGAAAATCTGGGCAGATAATGTTTCAAGGTTCAGGGGTAGCAACGGTTAGGGTTATAATGTGGGAAAAAGCTGGGAAAAAAAGTTGGAGAATTAAGGTTTATAATAGGGTAAGAAAAGGAATGAGTTTTGGGTTTGAAATATGCCTAGGAAAGGCTAAAATAGGGGCTGATCTGGATGCAGTGAAAAGTAACCAAGAATACTAATACTTAATTCTTGGATTGTTTGGAAACTATTTGGTGGTGGATGAGGGTTTTAAAAGTTGGGTTTTAGGGAAAGAATTGGCAGGAAATCTGATCTAGTATTGGTTTGAGATTACTGGAAAATTGAAAAGAAAATAGGAAGAAGAAGTAGAAGATAGAACTAAGCATCACATTTTGGTTCCTCAACATCAGAAGGATAGGGTCGCATCACATAATCCTCAAAAGTATTCTTGCTGAAAATTCTCATCAATGTTTCTTCTAAAACCATAACAACCATGTATGTAGGCTATTGGACTGCATGGACTCGACGGACTGAGACTATCAAACCCAAACTATGGAGCTATTAATATTACAAACAATAAGGTCCACTAATTTGAATAACCCCTAATATGACCTAATGGACCCAGCTATGGCCCATAGCCAGAATCCTAAAATTATAAAACTTCCCTGACTAGATAAAACTAAAACCAACTGCTAATTAATACCAAGAAACATAAAAATAAGACTCATGCTTTGCTAAGCAAGTATATACAAGGTGGCAAGTGGCTCCAATATGTGCAATAATGCTTGAGCATTAGAATTAATCTTGGATTTCCCTCAAAGGTTGCTGCCACTGTCCACCTCTATTTCGAGTCAGGTAGTGAAGTCTCAGATCTGAAAATTGCTCATTCAAAGGCATTTAATTTGTTTTTTTTGGCTGCACATCAGATTATTAACTTCATAACAGTATTCCTTCTGTCACAAAATTAGTTTTGGAGATGGATCAAGAAGACTCACCTATTTGGTGATGTCAAATGGCCTGATGTCTTCTAGCTCCCATATTGGTCTTGCCAATGTGTGGTCTCTTTAAGACCCAAGTTAACTTGTGTTTCATTGGTGTTTAGCTTATATGATAAATATAAGGTGTAACACCTTGGTCTCATATTAGGAAGATGAGTTGCCCACATAGAATTGATGGTTCATAGAAAGACACTCATGGGTGTTAAGTTCCACATTACTTACTTATTAGGTAAAACTAGGCTTTATAAGTGATTTTAGGGAAGCTCCAAATTGACTAATCATTTTGGGATAATAGCACAAATGTGACTAGCGTTTTTCCCTGAGTCGTTACATAAGGATGCCTTATAAAAGTTAACAAAGATCTATCAACATATTGTGGCTGTGAAATGTGATATAAAAGTATTCTCATTGTAAACACTTCTGTCAATTTCCAATGATTAAGAAGAAGAAAAATGATGATTTTACTCAATTGGCTGGAAAATGGATCTATAGACAGACCACTTCTTTTTTATAATAGTAAATAGATTGAAGGAGAAGGTTGTTAATTTGATGATGGTAATTATTATTTTATTATAATAAAAAATGTAGTTTTTTTTTTAAAAAAATAATCTAATGATAGTAATTCATTTATGTATCTATTAGATCATATTATGGTGCATCCCAAATAGATTTGAAATCCTTTTTTTTTAAAAAAAAAAAAAAAATTATGACGAGGAACCCCTCCAAAGTAGCGCCATTTCGTGGACTACCCTTGTTCGATAAACCTCGGATCTGTGCAAAGTGTCCTTTCACACGGATCGGGTAATATTGGGCCAAAAGAATTGTTCACAAGGGGATTCGAACCTTAGAGTTGATGGGAATGCTACCAAGACCGAGACCCTTACCATTACATCATCCTTTTGTTGCATCTTGAGGTGTAGAACTGATTGTCTGAACATTAATATTCTAACACCATATATTTCTAATAAATAAAACCAACCTTGTTACATCACCATTATAGTTTTCAAGTTTCTAATATATGTTGTAACGATTATTATGCGTTGACTTTTGATAGAGAAAGGTCTGAGTCAGTTCTGGTTAATTTTAGTTCATACAACCTTTAGATATTTCGTTAGTTTCCAGTTAAACTAAAACATTTCCAAAATTTATCATGCTTTGACAACTAAAATAGTTCAATTTCGAATTTATGATTTTCATAACATTATTAATACTTTCACTGATTACAGCATATTGCAAAACAACGGTTATGTGGTTTGCCAAATGACTTGATGAAGAGAGGAAAGCACTTTATATTGATAAGAAATCCTCTTGATATTTTGGTAAGATACTTGTGTAATTTAGTTACTGGCCATTTTCCTCATAATCTGCAAATTATATTAGCCAATAATTCCTTTTGTTATATAACTCAAGCTAAACTACAAAATTGTCCCTCTAAGTTTCAGACCATGGTTAATGTAATCCTTCGGTCAGTATCCACTAAAAAAGCTGCCATTAGTTCCCAAAATGGTGCATCTGGGTGCCAAATTATATATATGTATTTTCAAATGATTTTTTTTCCGGGCTGAAAATGGGAAGGGGTCATGTGCACAGTGAAAAACAACAGCACATTTGATGGACCCCATCTGAGGCACAACAAAAAGACATCGCACAAAACTGTCCCCCCGTTTGCTGCACAGTGGAGAGAGATTGGAGTTTCTGTACTCACTCTCCAAAGATCTTTTCTAAAACTTTTTTGTGACTTTCTCATGGAAATGTTTAGTTTCTTTGATTTTGTTTGGGCATCCTCAGAGCAGGCAATTCTGGTGACTCGTGGGGCTAGGTTCATTAGCTCTGATATGTTAGAGTTGAAAAAGATGTTCCAATCCCTTTACACATGGATAGTAGCATACAATAGTTTGTCCATTTCTACTTTCTCTGTGTATTTTGAGTTTTGTTCTTCTTTTTCTCTGCACTTGGGGTTCTCTTATATACTTTCTGTGTACTTGAGTTGCGTCCTACTGTACTTTTAATGAATTTGAATTACTTATAAAAAATAAAAATAAAATTTGATACTTCAGCACAGGATTCATGATTCTTGAATAAAACGCTCTTTGGTCCTCAAAAGAATTGAAAGAAAACCCCTCTTTGTGCCACATCATTTTCCTGTGCATCATATGGTAGTTTGCTGTGGATAAATGGGGGCCATCAGATGTGATGTAATTCTTATAGTGCATGTGACCTCCTTCCCTATTTTCAATCAGAAAGAACAAAATTCATTTGAAAGTAGAAAAAAGTTTAGTTCTGTACTAAAACAGCACCATTTTGATTTTTTTTTTTTCCTGGGCGGACCATTTTGATCGGTTAACAGCAGCTTCCCTAAGCTGACTGAAGGACAACTTTGACAACAATCTGAAAAGTTAGGCACTAAATTGACCAAATTGAAAAGTTGGGGACCAAATACACTTGCAAACTTGGATGGACCAATTTGAGTTTAGCCTATAATTTATGGTCTTAATTGAGGGGATTGATTTTTGTATGAAATTGTTATCCTGCACATTGTCAATGAGCTTGATCTTTGAGCTTTTATCAAGTATTGCTTAAATTGTTTTTCAATTATAGATTTTGCAGATTTTATTAGTGTTAGTTTATTCCTCCTGCCACTGACTTATATTTGCTGCATGTTCTATCTGTTTTGTTTCAGCCATCCTTTGACAAGGTTGTGCCTCCGTCCTTTTTTGAGTTAGGTTTGGCAGAACTAGTCTCCATATACAATGATCTCCGTGAGTTGGGAAGGGCCCCACCTGTTATTGATTCAGCAGATCTTCAGCGAGATCCGGAGGTGTTATATCTATCTAATTATGCAAGATTTATCATGAAGTCATTTCTCTGCATCAAGTTTGAACATAATTTCATATTGCTCACGATTTTCCCTTTTCTGGAATTTCGTGAGTGCTGTTCTAAGTTATTATTATAATGGTGCAATAGCAAAATGTATGCATATGCATATTTAATGTAGTTCATGCTCAAACAAGAAAATCCATTTTGATCCTAAAGCTTTTGGTAAAATATAATTTGCTCCAAGTGATACAACAACAATTCTATCTTGCATATTGTCCATATGCAATGGAATTGAAGTCCTTTCACAATTACTGTTCTTTCAAGTAAAACCTTGACTCTGTAATGTCCTAAAGGAATCTTCTAAGTAACAAGTAGTTGCATTACTCATTGGTCATCCTTGGATCAATAATAAATTGATTCACTTTTCTCAGCTATCAAAAACTAAATGTGACATACCCGGAGATATTATGTTTATCAATTTTGACTTCATGATTGTATGAGCTGCTAATGCATTAGTGGATGTAAAAGACAAGAGCATGATATTTTTGGTACTTGCATGGTGTTCTCTTACCCTTAACGGTAGAGGTCTCTACTGAAAGAATTTGTAATTTTTATTAGTATTTAGTTGTCATGTTTTGCAATATGTGAGCCTCTTGTATCTGATATATGAAAAAGGAGCAATGGCTCCATGTGCATGGACAGTCTTGATTAGATCTGAGAGTTGAAAGTCAACATTGATTTCTTGCTAAAGCATGACCTGGTGTCTTCTAATGAGGTTTGACTAATCAGCTTGGTTTGGCCTTTTTTCATGTGATGCTGGAAAAATAAGTTTATTTATGACTTGTCCATTCCCTCTCTCTCTCTCTCTCTCTCTCTCTCTCCACACACACACAAAGCATTTCGGATTCAGAGTTTTGCCATTATCCAGTACTTAATGTTTATGTATTTGTAGAGACCTTAGTCAATGTTTTATATATTATACTCTTATACATTTGTATATTGATCTCATGGACTTGCAGGCTACTTTACGTGGTCTTTGTGACGAATTGGATATTCCATTTCAAGATGCAATGCTCAAGTAAGCAAAATATATACCCCTTTGAGAGTTAAATTGTTTCATCTAGTCTATTTTATTGGTTCTTTTTTATTAAAGTGAGATGCACTTGATGTGAAAGGTAATTAGTGGACTTTTTTTAAGAAGATATGACCTCAGATGCTATAAATTCTTTTTAAGTTTCTTGCGTAATTATGGTAAATGCTACAAAAATGTAAAATTAAACTCACTAAAGCCCTTTCTTGCTAAATACTGGAAATGCTATAAAAATGTAAATTCTGCTCACTAAAGCCCTATCTTTACTGTTTGTGGTTTGTTATGCAAATCCCCTTTTTTTGCCTTTCAACTATACTCTTGGACATTCTTCAATTTAATCCCAAGTCCCTATCTTATGCAGTTCTCTTTTTGGCCTCTCTCTTGATAATATTCCTCAAGGATTATCTCTTTCCATTGTTAATATTTACATTTAAGTTTTTATTTTACCTTGATGTTCTGTTGAAATCCACCCATCAGTCCCTCACAAGCGTTGTTGAATGCATCTAGCTAGTAATGCTTACAGTGCAGGCACATTGATATTATTTATCCTTTCTTTTCCCACTCATGCATGACAAGTTTACAATCCAACCATTTTCAGATGGGAAGCTGGTCCAAAACCAGTAGATGGCCTTTGGGCTCCATGGTGGTATAAGAGTGTACATAAATCAACAGGTTTTGAGCAACCAAGAAAGTATCCTTTGGTATGTAGTGTGGCCTATATTTTTGCTAATACATAATACAAATTAATTCGAGTTTATGTGGATTTGTGTCATAGATTGTGATAGATAAATGCAACTAAAGCATTGTATATTAGTATTCAGGTTGATAGACATTTTATTTAACATATATGAGCTTATTCTCTAACTATAAATATTTTTCAGCCATTTCCTTTTCCTCTGTATGACTTGCTGGAGCAAAGTCTACCTTTGTACAACATGCTTAGGCGCCATGTGAAGCAGACATCATGCCTTCTAAAGTCCCCTTTACCTCCTCCTGATCTTCCAGTTCCTGCAAATGAGAAGCTGCTTGCATGGGTTGGTGATGAGATTTTACCTCGTGACAGTGCAAAGGTACTTGTTTACAGGGGGACATGTTAAGATTTGCTACTCAGTATATTTGACTTTTAGTTATGTGTTTACGCGCACGGTTTTCTAGGTTTCTTATTCTTACCCTGTGACCTGTATAAGGTTTCTGTGTTTGACTCGGTTGTCCAAGGCGGAGATTCTGTTTGGGAGGGACTTCGAGTTTACAGTGGGAAAATATTTAAGCTTGAGGAGCATTTAGACAGGTCAGTGAAGAGAAGTTTTTAACAATGATGCATAGTATAATATGGTTCAGATTGTTGTAGTTTATATGTTAATAATGCTTTTTGTTTGGCCAATTTGGCAAATAAACTGAAGCTCAAAAATCCTGTTGCAGGATATTAATTTGAGAAGTCTGAATCAATTATGGACAAAGTAATTAGTATCTCAATGTCTAGTAAAATATATTAATGATGCCTTTGTTTTAGCCAATTTGACAAATAAGTTGAAGTTTGTAAATCCTGTAAGCAGGATAACAGTTTGAATCCATACTATTTTATTAGTGTCTCGATTATTGCTTGTCTTAATTATCTGACATTTATGTTCCTGTTGCAAAAAGATTTGGGAGCATGAACAGCCTGTGGAATTGATAAGAATCATGCATCTTGGCAAACATTCTATTTTTTTTCCTTCTTCCCCAGTATTCTTCTTGGACATACTCGACACATTTTTTACTCTACTTGTTGCATTCATTGGGGAACACCTTCCCTTTACTCATGTAATGATGTAATGGAGTTATGAGTTCTATAAATTCCTTTCCAAAAGCTGTAATCAATATTCCTTATTATTATCATCACCATCCTTTTCTTAGAGCTCTTAAGAAATTATGCATACACATGGAACATTTAATTTCTTCTTTCTGTGGTTGTCTTATGAATAGGGGATAGAGGCAAAATTTTCCATCATGAAAACATCTTGGGTTCTTTTCACCAGCAATGTCTTGTGAAATATTTGATGTGTTTTTCTTTTAATTAGGATCTTTGACTCAGCAAAAGCTTTGGCTTTCAAAAATGTTCCAACTCGTGAAGAGGTGAGAATCTGAAGATGATTATTATTCTGTCATGTCTACTAATCTATTTAATCCCTTAACTGCATTCTTCTGTTTTGTATGGTTAATCGTACTGGGTCTTGGGCAAAAGAAATTTTACTCTCTTGACTTTTGCATGTAGCTACTACAAGGTTGCTTGGCTCATTCTGCTAACTGTTGCATCAATGCAGATCAAAGAAGCCATCTTCTCAACTCTCATTAGGAATGGAATGTTTGATAACGCACACATCCGACTGTCTCTAACTCGTGGCAAGAAGGTCTATACTCTCTCTCTCTCTTTGTGTGTGTGTGTGTGTGTGTGTACTGAAAGTTATTCAATATCCGTATTCATTTTTATCATGGAGTTATCTATTCGATCATAATTCACAATGGCTCTAGCCAACATTTAAAGGTTAAGGCTGGAAGACAGCCATAGAAGAGGGAATGTATGCCGTAAATCCTCAAAAAGCATTTACCATGTAGTTGTTTCTTTTCTTTGTTAAACAACTAATGTTTATCTGGTTTTAAACCTTCACATGGATGACAAGTCTTTGAGGGTCCATTCAATATGCTGCTTTGGAGATTTGTCACTATCAAATCAATAAGCTATTTGTTGAATGCTTTTCTGTTGCTAGTGATCATCTGATCATACGTGGTGATAGGTTTTTAAAAACTTTTGAGTCATGAACTTTAAGTTGCTTCTTTATTTATTTTTTAATATGGCTTATAAGTACATACTTTCCATGGGGACATTGCCATAATTTCTTCACTTCATGGTTCTATAACCACAACATAGTTTGCAAAAAATGAGTTTCAATATTTTTTTTTTACTTATTTGCAATATTCTTGCCTTCTTCAGGTTACTTCTGGCATGAGTCCAGCATTCAATCTTTATGGATGCACCTTAATTGGTAAGAATGAATTTCTAGTCCACTGTAATTATAGCAAAGATACTGCTATATCAATCTTTGTTGTCCAGTAGAAATTTGCATGTTTGGTCCATATCTATAAAACCATATATGGAGCATTTTGAAGTGCATGAGGTTGCTTTTTGAGAAACCAAAACCTGTTTAAGAGTTTTCCATGGCTAAATAGGTTCTCCAGGAGACCAGCGAAGCCAACCACCCAAATGGTTATTGGGGTAGGCAACAGCCTTGAATTTAGAGAACATGCTTCATAAAACATGGAGTACAGAGGATATCTTCTATGATTCTGGCTGAATTTTGATTAAAATATTTGTTCCGTTTGACATAAAAGTTTTTTATGGAATGTATATGGTTCTGTATGGTTGGTATGATTTTGAACTTCTAGTGTACTGTTTTCCCAACAATGTCGGGACAACACTGTAGTTCTGACGTGTTTGTTTCACCCTTATTCCCTAACCTATCTTCTTCTTCTTTTTTTCTTGTGCCAGTGTATAAACTTTAAGCAGGATTCCTGAATCACCCCTGCTCAATAGCCTTCGAAACATAGTAAATTCTTAAACAAAATGAAACCATTAAAAAGTTGAAAATTGGCTTCACTTATTTTTTTCTGTACTTGGAAGTGATAGCCTTCTCTGCTTTAACTGCTGTTTTGAGCACAATTTTGTGCATGGGCTATACAAATTTTTCTTAATCAAGTTTTGGAAACCTTTTTTTTATAATGAAATTCATTATAATATTGGAATTGTGTAGTATCTCTACTAGAATGTGTTAGTATGTTTTGTTGAATTCATCTGTATATCATACTCAACTTGCTAATAGAGTTGGTGTTGGGTTTTGGCCCTGTTCTGATTTGCAAGCATGGCACTGTCATACATCACAGTTTTCACTAGACAACATTTTTTCCCCATTTTATTTGTGAATTATGTTACAATAATCATTTTATAACAATATAAGTTGCTGCTATAATGCATGGGCTTTCCAAGGATATACTTATTGGTTCTTTTGAAAAATGCAGTGCTACCTGAATGGAAGCCCCCTGTCTATGATAACACGCATGGTATAACTCTGGTGACTGCTACCACACGTCGTAATTCACCAAATGTAAGATTCTTTTTGTTCTTTGTTTTCTCCCTCGCCCTATGGATATTAGGTGGAGAGGGTGAAAAACCTCTTTCCTGTGTCTTACCAAGATGGTTCCTCTTGAAACTCTTTTGTGTTAGTTCAGTTCTTGAGAGTTCACCATATTGATATTTGACTTTCTTAAAGATATTCCTCTTTTTGGAACCATTACTGTGAGAGCTTTACAGCCTTACTGTGGACATGTATAAAAGAAGACAATAACTAATAACTTATGAGTAAATGGCTGAATGTTTGAACCGGATTTATTTTGGAATTAGTTTCAACACTTGACTTGGGTTGAATGGGCACTCTTTGGGTCGGCGGGGAATGAAGCATGATTGTCAATGCTGCGTTCTAATTGGCATGAGGGGAACAAAATATACCTCAGAAATGTTGAGCTTGGTTGGAACTCGCTTAAATCTGTGCTTCTAAGATCATGTATGATTAGTTGCATGCTCTAGGCAGCATCCATTGTCATTCTGTTTTTGATTGTATTGCTCTTTTGAACTTTATATTGTAACCTCTGTGGATATACTAGTATGTGGTGGTCTGCCTTTGAATTGTTAAGACAGTGATCCTAGTAAAAAATAAATGATAGAGCTTGTAAAAAAGGTATAGATTTGGTCAGAGAACAGGTTCCACCAAAAGCCTCTCAATATTTGGATCCAAAGTTTTGTCCTCATGTACACCTGAGGAAACTGTAACCTTTTGTTCACTTAAATGTTCACATTGAACTGTGGATTTGTGTTTGTCAACTTAGCACTCTTCTGTTATTATTCATCATTCTCAGTGGTTGTTCCTGAAGGTGGGAAGTAAACAAACATAATTGAAAACTACCGAAGGTCTTATTTGTTTGATGTAGTTTTGTATTCATATGACTCACACTGTATTTTTGCTATATCCTCAACAGAATCTGGATTCAAAGATTCACCACAATAACCTCCTTAACAACATACTTGCAAAGGTATTCTCCTTTTCTCAACATTAAAAAATGTTATGAAATGTTATGCATAGACGATGATGATCTTCAATAGTTGTAATAAATGGTGATCATTGCATAACACACATGCAGGTGAGGGAAAAAATCAATTTAATGTGTATGACACATGGACTTATGGTTTGCACTTCTAATTTAATCAATGCTTTTACTGGTATTTAGCTGTAGTTTTATGAATTTCCCTGTCAAAAAACCTGCACTCAGCTTTTAATTATCCACCTCCACCCCCCCCAAAAAAATGAAAAAATCCCATGCAAATACGCACGCAGAGACACAAGAAAGAAAGAAGATGATTATGGTGTACATATATAGAGGATAATTTGGTCATCAACTTTCCTAAGAAACTGTCACCTTCATAGATGCCTCTCTCTTGAATTTTGGTTTATGGTGATTTGAGTCATATGGTATGGTGCAGATCGAAGGTAATAATGCAAAGGCTGAGGATGCCATCATGCTTGACAAGGATGGTTATGTATCAGAAACAAATGCTACAAACATTGTAAGCCTATGCATTTTTAACAGCTTCTGAGTTAGACAATGTATATACATGGGGGTCTTATGTTCCAGTGAACCATATAGATGAGCTATTATAAGTGCAAGGAGGTGGTGCCCACCAAACGCCTTGATCTGGACTCTTTTTGTAACACGTTTTTCTAAAACGTCCACAGTGTGGATTGCTATGAACTATTATGCTTTGCATTTTTTTAATGGACGCATAAGGTAGGTCCCACCTCCCTATCTTATATACAACATACGATCACTATCTGTCATTTAATTATTTGCTGGCAGCCTTTGTGGGCAGCATTTCCTCTCAAATCTCATCATTGAAGGAACTCAGTGTCTTATAATGCATGTATCTTGAAAGTTCACTTCCAAACTGAAAAAGGTTTATCTGTTTAATCATGCAGTTTTTAGTGAAGAAGGGCCGTGTTCTGACACCTCATGCTGATTATTGCCTTCCTGGCATAACTCGAGCAACTGTAAGTTGTGTATATTTCCTTCCTATCTAACAATTTTTATTGTGCTCCTTGAAAGTTTGAACTTTCATAATATCTCAAATAGGAAACAAATAGTTGCACCAGGTAAACTAATGTATGAAACCTTTAATTTGGGCAACTGTGAATCTAGTTAAGCTAATTTCAAGTTTGTACAAAAGGAAGTAGTTTAATTATGGGGTGACTGGTGATTGCAACCCATTACAATATTGACGTGGATGGAGGAAATAAAATGATGTGGATATACTTCACCATAGGTTCAACATGGACTAGGGTATTGTCATACAACAAGCAGTACAAAAGTTTTTAATGCTATTGGATTCCAAATTCAACAATTTAATTGTATTCTATTCAACATATTATACTTCTTCTATGGTAAGGAACTTTGTAAGCATATGTTTGACAATAAAAGATAAGCTTTTTTGTGATGTTACTTTATAGAATGGCATGAACCGGTTTCTAAACCCATTCCAGTTTGAACTGTACCCCTTTCTTATCCTTGCTTGCATATCTAGGTGTTAACTCATTCCTTTTATCTCTTTTTCCAAATAGATGAGATACTAATCTTTTAACGTCAGTTCTACATACGTGTTTAATTGATGAGGCATATCTTATATTTTGGCATTGATATGACCTATTTGCTCTTTTTTTGGGTTTGCAGGTCATGGACCTTGTGGTAAAGGAAAAGTTGGTCTTAGAGGAGCGAAGAATCAGTCTATCCGAATTCCACACTGCAGATGAGGTTTCATTTTTATTATTTATTTAAATTTTTTATTTTTTTGGGATTTCTGCTGTGTAAGTACCCTATGAAGTTTAGACTAGGAACTTTAGTAACTTACAAAGAATTGAGGGAAGTACATGTACATTATTAACAAAGTTACTTAGTTTCTTACAAAGCAATAATGCACACAAGTAGATCTTTATGCAGTCTCCGGTATCAACTGCTATTGATTCAAAGCCATTAGTATCCTGTTCATAATCTGCTCTTTCTAGTTCAGATCTGCACCTTTACCTTTATAGTTAATGCCAGATTGATACCCTGCAGGTATGGACAACGGGGACAATGGGAGAACTCACCCCGGTAATTTTTTTTTCCTGAAATACTGAAATGTTCTTGAATAAGAACTGCTTGTAGGTCAATCACATATTAAGTGATGGTATTTGGGTTTTATTTTGAACCTTTTCTTAAGTGATGGGATTGGGATGAGGTCATTTCGAACCCAACCTTTTTCCATCCATAGTTTATCTCAAGGTTATTTTACCCTATGCTGGCTTTGGTGTATTACGTTGTTCAGGTTTGCTGTCTATGATGCTCTAGAGGTTCAGATTGTTCTTTGTTTGATAAATAAATTATATTAGGGATGTGATCAAGCTGAGTTGAGTTGAGTATTGGCTGTTCGAATTCAACTCGAAAAAAATATACATAAGATCAAGCTTTAGGAACATGTTCGAACTCGGCTCGACGGAAATCAATCAAGTTCAAGCTTGACCCAATCAGATTCCTTTTTTTTTTTTTTTATTGGGCAAATTAACATTGATTATACACCATAAAATTGCTAAGCTGAACACTATAAAAATTAAATAAATTACTATATATATTATTTTGTAACACACACGCATAGTATTATTAATATTATTAATATGTACACGCTAACATATTTTAGTTGTGTATATCATTATATGGATATGTTAATGTAGTAGTATTATGTTATTATATGCATATTAGTATACATACATATACATATGTATATGAATATGTTCATATGTTATTATACTAGTGTATATGTATACACTAACATATTTTAATTATGTATTATGTTAGCATATATTTATATGTGTGTGTGTGTGTGTGTAGTATTACTCATGAGCTTAAACTGAGCCGAGCCGAGTTTATCCAAGTCCGACTCGTACAATATTTAAGCAATAACTATTGTTTGAGCTCAACTTGTTTATTAAATGAACCAAACTCAAGTCGAGCTGTTCATGAACTGTTCGGTTCATTTACAGCCCTAATTCCATTCTTAAAACAAATTGCACCAGTGCTACTCACATAGCTTCAGTTTATATTTACTCTCATTGTTGAACCTTGAAAATTTATATATTGAAAAGAAAATCATAGTAAAACTATATGTTTGAGTTTTCCAAGATAGACTTGCCACTTCATGGGCTTAGTTGTCTGGGGCCAGCAAAGTCTATTTATAGAACTTGCCTGTGAGTTCCAAAGCCAAGTGGTTATTATCCAGAGGAATAGGCTTGATCACAATTGACTGATATTTATTGGACTTGGCCCTTTATAGAACTTTACTCACCTGTTATGATACTGCAGAACCTAAAGAAAACTTGATAAACAAGATTGTGAGAGAACTGGAAATTTAACTTGCCTAGCTGTCTTCACAGTGCCAGTTTTCTCTCAATAATATAATGCTGTCCTCTTCATGATAAGTAATGCATATATGAAATTTCCTTTTCCAGGCGGTGAAGATTGATGGGCGCATCATTGGCAACGGACAAGTTGGGCCTGTGACTCTCAGGCTGCAAAATGTTTACAAAAAAATGACAGAAGAGTCGGGAGTGCCCATTCCGACCTATGTTAAGAGTTGATACTATGTTGCCAGAAGGTGCAACTTCTCTTTCACTATTCATCCACTTGATTTATTATCTTGTTGTGGTTGTGTTTTTGTTATTGTATATAATGCAAGTAAAAACCCCTTTACTCTAGCAAATAGAACTTTTGTTATGGTATATTTACAGAGTAGGGATCCGAGTAAAATATGAACACACACACACATGCATTGAGGAAATATTAGAAGCTGGAATAAATAACATTCATCAGCTGGTCTGAAATTTATACTTCCGGTTTTCAGTTAAATTCGATAATGTTTGTTATACTAATGACTGCAAATTCCATAATTCCCAGTGTCTTTGTATTCATGGCCTGAAGTTAAAGGAACCTGGAAGTTGCTACCAGAGATGTGAACAAAGATTTAAGAATGCCAATCCATTCAAATTCTGAAAGTCAGGTGCTATGTGAATAATCTTTCAACTAAATAATTGGGGATACTAGATGCCCTTGATGAATAAAGTTTTTGCTGTGTCATTGTCTATATGTGATGTTTGTTGTACAACTTGTACTGTCTATTATTGAATGCATAACAATTGAAGGGAGCAACAATGGTTAACTACATATTTAGTCACTGTAATTTGGGCTAACCATGGGAATTTAAAATAGGTTGATTAAATTACAAAACAACCTCTGTCTAATTCAAAGGAATTGAGTCCAAAAGGCATACCTTAACTAGAAATTTTAAACAACAGTAACAATAGACTCAAACAGGGACATGTTTTGATAGAAAATAGGAATTACATTTGCAGCACTTATCCTTAAATGTGCAAGTGAAATTCGTTTTTCCAAAAAATTTCTATTCTAATAGGGAGATATTGATGAAGTCTCAACATAACCCAACTCATTTAATTAAATGAGTCAAATCCTTTATTTCTAACCTGCTAATTTTATGTTGGATTCGTGTTTGACTTGCGAGTTGTGTCAAAAATTGTTAGCCCTAGATTGAAGCATCAATGTAAACTATTCACATATGGCTTTTTCAAGAGATGTAAGCATGTGATATATGGCCAGGGAACTTAATATTGTGTGTTTAAGGGGTAGAACTTTGAGAGCCTTCAAGGTTACAAGGCCATTGGTGGCTAGTCCTCGGTCAAGCATCCTATCCAATGCGAACAATGGTGAATAAAGATGATTTACATTCGGTTGAGACTGATGGAGATTTGCTGATATCTAATTCAGAGAAGATCTCGCATATGATTACCATAGGATGTATCCAAACGCTACTCTTTTGGATATCTTCAATGGCATTAATGCACATCATCAACAAAGTTTGTTGATTTGATTTGTCACTGCGGCCTATCCTTTGGCTATATGCCTATATCTGTCATGTCTTCTTCAACTCCCCCACCCTTCCCCAACCATTATTAATCGAATGATCAAGAAGTGAGGAGAGAGAGAGAGGATATGAATGCTGCTGAGAAGAAGGGCCAAATGTGTGACTGTAGGGGTGCTAAATGAGCCAAAAAGCTCTGCTTAGTTCGGTTAAATTCGTTTAGTCTCAGTTCAAATAATGAATATAGAAGTTTGTTTGAATATTAAGCGATACGTACTCGTATAAACTTGACTCTGCTCTAATAATGCTCATGAGCTCAACGTGTATAAGTTCGACTCGACTCATTCAACTCAAATTGTTAGCTCGCTCACGTGTGTATGTGCCTATATATATATATTCTTTCTTGTTCTTTTCATTATACGGGGTGAAAGTGGCATTTTGAGTGAGAGACTAAAATGTATTTTGTTTTTGAGAAAAGTAAAATATACTTCATATTGAATGCTCAAAACCTTGTATGTTGGGCCAAGCTCTTTTATATAAGAGTGGGCCGATCCGCTATACTTGGATCCATTTCCCTCGCAGCATCTCACAATTGAAGCACCAGAATCAAATCTACAAAATGTCATTATCAAAAATAATAAAAGAAAAAAGAAAAAAAAAACCCTCAAAATCTGAGATCGATGTGGTACATCTGCTGGGAATATACTACCTTCAAACCCAAAAAGAAAAGGTTTTCATCCACATTGTCCCAGAAACTAAGACAAATTATATAAAAGGACCACCATTTTTTTTTTTTTCTGAGCAAAGAAGGACCACTTGTGTATAATATTAACATTATTCATTAATTAGATCAAAACAAGCAGTGTCGATTGGGAATTAATTACCAAAAAGGAACACAGAATGGGACAAAGCCCAAATTTATGAGTGATGATGAATCCAAAATTTCATGTCATATTTTGTCATCTTATCTTCTTAGAATTACAGGGGAAACAAAAGAGAAATTATGTTTTTTATTTTTACACAAGGTTAGAGTCAATACTATTCATATTTGTGGACCAAAAACTAGCTAGAATACGGTTGAGGATGAGGCGATTGAAGCCAATTATTGAAGAGTGTCACCTCACAATTCAGGTTATATATATATATATTCATGAACTAAATCTCTAGCTAGGAAATTAAGCAAATAATGCAAGCTAACATTAATTTCGGGATCAAAATTATTTTTCTATATATAATGCAGCTTAGAAAAACCCTCATTATTAAAGTTCCAATTGTATTTTCCAAAGTTCAAAAAATGCAAAGCCAAAAAAATCCAACTTTTCAATGTGTCGGACCAATAGATTGGTGGAATATATCACATCACTATTTTCAATAATTGTTTCTCCATTATTCTTTTATGTTTCCTATTTCTGGGTAATTGTCATTTTTTTTTTCCTTTTTTTTTTTGGTGGGGGGGTGTGGGGACTTTATGATCTCTTTTGCTTTATTCTGTTTTGATCAAAGGAAGTCACTGTCTTCAGCTTTGGAGAGAAGCCTCTTGCATCTCCTTTTGCTTTCTTCTTCTTCTTCTTCTTCTTCTTCTGGGGTACTGGTACAAGCTGCCAATGTTTTTTTAGTGGCACTAAAGACATCAAAGTTAAAATATATGACAAGAGTTTGGTTAGAATCCTTCAACCAAATGTTCCACACTAGAAAACAATAAGGTAAGAACAGATGTAGAGAGAGACAGGGGGTTAGGGGAATCTTCTAAAACAAAAGGCCGTAGAGGTTTCCAAGAATCAAGAAACGTTTATTTTGTTCATCTAAGGAGGATCGAGGCTTACACCCTTCTTCAGTGCATGTGAAATATGATATAAAAATATCATACATATAGAAAGAAATATGTAATATATATATATATAGTCTCAAGGCAATGTTTAATTTTTAATTTGATAAATAACACACTATAAGACATTGGTGATCTTATTAATAACTGTACATGGCTCTCATTTTAAGAGAGCAGTGGCCACATGTAAAGTTATACAGAAGAAACAATAACCTCTTTACTTCATTTTCTAGTCATTCACTGACAGCGACTTATAATATCAATTAGCTAGCTAGGTTCACACAAAAGCATTCAAGCATAAACTAGTGTACTTTGCTTTCACACTTGATCCTAAAACTTTATAATATATATATATACATCTTCCGAATGCAAGAAAATTCAAGTGAAAATTAACTATGGCAAGCTATTTGTGAATGTGTGTTTCCTGATCAATTGTGCTGGCTAGGTTGCATCAATTACCACGCATTAATTAAATTGTACTGAATTGCAAACACCGCATAAATTAATCAAACTAGGTCAAGTTACACCAAAATTACTTATGCAATATATTACAGAATCACAAAGAAAATAAAAATGTGAGTAAATATCGAATCAAGAATCAACGATCTTAGGTTTTTAGTGTTGGCAAATTTAGTGTCAAACATTTTCGTGCGTAAGTTTTAGATTGAGGGTTGAATCGATGCATTTTTGGAGCTCAAAGAATGAGAAACCAAGAAATTGAATTTCTCATTCAAATGAGACCAGGTTAGTTCAAACAAGATTCTATACCGAGTTGTAGAATGCTTCGGATGATGTCCCAGTCATATTCCGACCGAACTAATGATCAAAAGAAGTTCCAGAGAGCTCCGTTCGCAACTTCTTTTGAAGTCTGTTTGAACAGGAAGATCACAAAATGCTTCAATTGGAGTGTCAATGTATAAAGTTTGTTCGAACGTGTTCAAAATTGTGAAACACTAGATTTCGTTCGAACAAGATTGCTACAAATTGTGAAAACCTAGCCGTCTTAGTCTAAGAAGCTATGTTTTCTCCCATTTTATATAAATCTCACATATCACGACTTTCTTACACCAAGAGAGACATTATTCCTTTGCAGTGAGAGAAGTTTACCATTGTTTTTGAACCTAAACAAATTCCAAACTTCTCCTAATTTCTTTTTTGACATTAAGCCACATAAAAACCTAAACAAGTATGCAATTGGAAAATATTGTGGCTTCGCACTTTCGCTTTTGTGTTAATAGAAACAATCTATTATTTACACTATAAAATTGTGAGTGAACTACAACTCTATCTTTGTTGTTCAATGTTATCCAGTAATTACTGTTCATCGTGTGTCATAATATAAACTACGATGACCCTAGTGCTGGTTTGAAGTGGAAGAGGTTCATTCGTGAAAGTGATTCGTGTAGAATTACAAGCCCAAAGGTTCTTGAGCAACTGCAGTGGGAAGTGAACGTGTCGTTTAAAGGGGTTACAAGTGAACGTGCATATATGTAATAAGTCTGATATAATGGATGTTTTTAGAATTGACTTCTCCCCTTATAAGATTTTTTTTTTTTTTTTTTTTTTGAGGGGAGGCACGGGGGCTCTATTAATCTAAGACGGAAGAGCTATCATTGCAGCAGCCACAAGTGTCCAAGTGTAAAAGTTTTAACCAAGAGAGCATTATTATTTTAACCAGAAGCAAGTTCAAAATTGACAACCTATGAATTGATTGTACCCTTCTCCAAAACACAACATAATTGTCAATTGTCTCTTTACCAATTTACATCCCCCAATATTATTCTCTGTTGTTCTGTTTTCTCAAAGATACGCAAACCCCACCAGCATATCAACTTTTTTCACATTGGGATGCAACCGTGAACTTCGTACAACTTAAAATGGTCCACATTTATGTTTTTATGTTCAAAGCACAAATGATGCCGATTTGAAAGTCATATACAATAATGATGCTTATCCAGACACTATTATTAAAAAAGGATGTTCCATGATAACTTGGTCTTTAATTTGATCATGATGATTCATATAATATTTTCAATGTACTGGAAATACTGAAGATGCAGAAAAGCTTAGCTCTTCTAAAGCTGTTCATGGCAGCCTTCACTTCACTTGCCTTTAATTACCTTTTTCTCGGGGGGGTTTTGATAGGGCCTCCTTTGGAACCATGCACGTTTCTGACGCCCTTAAAAATTATCAAATATATATAATAACAATCTCTCTCTCTCTCTCTCTCTCTCTCTCTCTCTCTCTCTATACATATATATATCTTCTAAGGCTTGATCATCAATGATCATGATGATCAAAACTAGGATAAAAAAGAAAGAAAGAATCTATATATTAATAAGTCATAATAAATATTAATCATCCAGTCATGCATGTACCTTAATTTGTTGATGGCTGCATGCTTCTGATGATGTGTTTGCCACTTTTGGACTAGGAACCATGGGCCAAAATTAAGTAAAATAAAGTTTCTTAAAATAGATTTGTCGGGCAAACTGAGAAAACAATTATATCATGATAAAGTGGGACTGACATAATTTTCCATGATTTATGAGTATGTTGTGGCCGGCATTGATATATATATATAATCCTAACCTATCTCATATAATATTGTTCAATCCATATCCTTTTTATTATATATATATATAGAGGGAAAAGATATGGGGAATGATGATCACCCAAAGAATGAAGAGGCCGGAGAAGAAAAAGAAAAAGAAAAAAGAAACCCAAAATAACTAGCCTCGAACAATTAAACGTTAATTTCAATAATTTGAGACAGCCTAAAAGCAGAGAAAATGGGCACATTTTGGTCTACCGAGGTCAAATAGAGACAACTTAAAACAAGATTAATTTTCCAGATCAACAATATGCCTCTTCTTGAATCCTACAAAGCATCTGATGCACAGCTGTTGCAATCTCATCCACTGAACTCAGCTTACAATCATCCTCTACCTGCATTATTAATACACCCGGCCGGCCACCACAAAAAATAAAAAAATAAATAAATCACTTTTTTAGCTAAAATATATAAAAAAACCCAACAAAATGTGTCAAATTTTGAAGAAATTAATTGCCATCTTTGGAAGGATCGGTATTTTCAATTCTTACCTTGACACTGAGGGAATAGAGCACAATTTCTTCAACAGTTGTGACATTGAGGTGAAGAAGAGTGAGGCGCATCGTATGCAACCCAGAGACAACCTTAAGGAGCTGCTTTGGCCGCCTTTTCGACCTTATTTTGAGGCTTGCGTGGCTCTCCACCATCGTCACTTCTATGTCAGCAACAGCCAATTGAGTCTGATGATCACCCGCCACTTGCTCAGCCATGGCCATGGCCGCATGAGAATTATTATTTTCACAGTGAGTACTCGAACTTGTTGAGTACTGTGGAAAGGTGAAGAACTCAGAGAAGGGCAAAGATACCCCACCGCCATCCGATGTTGTCTCCATTTCCTTATGAACACCAAGGAATTGTAGGCGTTGCTCTAGCTCCTTCACAAAATTAATCGCACCCCCTATAATAGATGCTTGATCACCCTGATAAATTAACAAAAAAAAAAAACCCATTTAAAAAAAATTGACAATTATGCAAGAAAATTAAAAGCTTCTAAAGCCAATGTATTTTGACAAATAAAATTAATCATTTTGTCTAAAATTGGACCCTCCCTTTTAATGTAAATTGAATGCTTCGCATGGTGTCTCAGAGATCTAGCCAGAACTAGCTCAAATACTGAGTTAAAAAATAATAATAATAATAAAAGAAGAGAGAGGGAGAGAAGGAGATACCCTTTGAACATAGGAGTCCGGCATTAGAGAACGAAGCACAGAGAGATATTCATTCATCTGCTTTCTTCGATTTCGCTCGACTGCAATGTGAGTCATTCTTTGGTTCTCAATTTCTTCTTTGTTCTTTCTACTCTTTGCCCGGCGTCTCTTGGGGCGAGTTGTTGTTGTTGCTGAGGAATCAACTTGTTGGGATTCATTAGCAGTTTGCAAGGATGCATTGGAGAGGTGGAGTTGATTCAGATGTGGTACCATTGAGTGAGGTGAGGAACTGTAGTCTCCATAGAGGTAGTTTTCTGTTTGGTTCTCGAGAAAATCAAAAGAGCCGGCTTGTTGTTGATCATCTTCTTTTCCAAGCCCGTAGTCATAGCTCCAATTTCCTCCTAACAAGTTGTAGAGATCTTTGCCGCTGTAAACAAATGGGTCTTGTGGAAAAACCACAGCTTCTAGCGCCATTCTCTTTCTTTCTCTCTCTCTTTTTCTCACTCCCACTCTCTCTAAGCTGAAGGACCCATGTGGAGGAGTAGCATAGAGACCACTTTGCCTTTTTGGTCTTCTATGGATGGAGAAATGGAGCTTTTTAAAGGCCTATAGATGAAACAAAATGTACAGAATATTGCACGTGAAATAAAATTGAACTCATTGCTGGAGAGAAAACAATCTTGTGATGAAACAAAATCTACATCATGCTGTGAGAAATATAAATATATATATATGATTTTGTTCTCAAGACCTTATGCTAGCTTATATGGGCACGTCGTAGGGTCACCTGCCACTTTTGAGACACACACTTGTCACGTCATCAAGTGAACATGATAATTACTCATAGTGGTTTATGATATCCATCAACACATTTACAAAATTCTTATTTCCAATAAATTTTCTGACATTTTTCTGAACATGTTGAACAAAGTGAGAGAATATTTGATTTTGAATCATGAAGAATATTAATTGCAGGCATCATCCATAATTTTCAACCAAAAAAAAAAAAAGAAGCAATCATATTAATTGTACTATATATATAATACAAAAAGGTGCCCCTATTTATAGGGAAAAATGTGGTAGGATCTAGTGTAAACAACAATAAAATCTTTCACGTGAACTCAATCTATATATAAGTTTCGTCATTTATCTCAAAAGTTTAAATTAGTAAAAAAATACAAATTTAATAATTTAATTTATATTCTAGCACTTCCTCTCACGTGTGAACTTAAATTTCTCCTTAATTAATGAGACCCAATATATGAAATATTTAATTAAAATAAAAAAATAGCAGAGACAACATTTGAACTCAAAATATTTACTCTAATACCATATAAAAATATATAATATAATAGATGAAGTGAGAAAGAGAGCAAAAGCAAAGAGAAAGAGACTTATAAAAAGTGTAGAACTACATCTTTCCTACATTAAAGTATTATATAATACAAAAGGTAGCTCCATTTATAGGAAAACATCAATCAACCTTAATTATATAGAGAATATATATTTAAAAAAAAAAATCTAACATTAATTAAGTATTATGTCTATTAATTTCAATTAAAAATATAAATAAAAGAATTAAAAAGATGTATATACAAATTACAAATGACAAAATTGTAATCATTTCAAAGCTCTTCTATTCCAAATACATTATATATATATATATATATATAAAAGATGTATATACAAATTACAAATGACAAAATTGTAATCATTTCAAAGCTCTTCTAT
>NC_081542.1:5926452-5954803 GCF_901000735.1 Corylus avellana | reverse complement strand
AGCACAATTTCTTCAACAGTTGTGACATTGAGGTGAAGAAGAGTGAGGCGCATCGTATGCAACCCAGAGACAACCTTAAGGAGCTGCTTTGGCCGCCTTTTCGACCTTATTTTGAGGCTTGCGTGGCTCTCCACCATCGTCACTTCTATGTCAGCAACAGCCAATTGAGTCTGATGATCACCCGCCACTTGCTCAGCCATGGCCATGGCCGCATGAGAATTATTATTTTCACAGTGAGTACTCGAACTTGTTGAGTACTGGGGAAAGGTGAAGAACTCAGAGAAGGGCAAAGATACCCCACCGCCATCCGATGTTGTCTCCATTTCCTTATGAACACCAAGGAATTGTAGGCGTTGCTCTAGCTCCTTCACAAAATTAATCGCACCCCCTATAATAGATGCTTGATCACCCTGATAAATTAACAAAAAAAAAAACCCATTTAAAAAAAATTGACAATTATGCAAGAAAATTAAAAGCTTCTAAAGCCAATGTATTTTGACAAATAAAATTAATCATTTTGTCTAAAATTGGACCCTCCCTTTTAATGTAAATTGAATGCTTCGCATGGTGTCTCAGAGATCTAGCCAGAACTAGCTCAAATACTGAGTTAAAAAATAATAATAATAATAAAAGAAGAGAGAGGGAGAGAGAGAGATACCCTTTGAACATAGGAGTCCGGCATTAGAGAACGAAGCACAGAGAGATATTCATTCATCTGCTTTCTTCGATTTCGCTCGACTGCAATGTGAGTCATTCTTTGGTTCTCAATTTCTTCTTTGTTCTTTCTACTCTTTGCCCGGCGTCTCTTGGGGCGAGTTGTTGTTGTTGCTGAGGAATCAACTTGTTGGGATTCATTAGCAGTTTGCAAGGATGCATTGGAGAGGTGGAGTTGATTCAGATGTGGTACCATTGAGTGAGGTGAGGAACTGTAGTCTCCATAGAGGTAGTTTTCTGTTTGGTTCTCGAGAAAATCAAAAGAGCCGGCTTGTTGTTGATCATCTTCTTTTCCAAGCCCGTAGTCATAGCTCCAATTTCCTCCTAACAAGTTGTAGAGATCTTTGCCGCTGTAAACAAATGGGTCTTGTGGAAAAACCACAGCTTCTAGCGCCATTCTCTTTCTTTCTCTCTCTCTTTTTCTCACTCCCACTCTCTCTAAGCTGAAGGACCCATGTGGAGGAGTAGCATAGAGACCACTTTGCCTTTTTGGTCTTCTATGGATGGAGAAATGGAGCTTTTTAAAGGCCTATAGATGAAACAAAATGTACAGAATATTGCACGTGAAATAAAATTGAACTCATTGCTGGAGAGAAAACAATCTTGTGATGAAACAAAATCTACATCATGCTGTGAGAAATATAAATATATATATGATTTTGTTCTCAAGACCTTATGCTTATATGGGCACGTCGTAGGGTCACCTGCCACTTTTGAGACACACACTTGTCACGTCATCAAGTGAACATGATAATTACTCATAGTGGTTTATGATATCCATCAACACATTTACAAAATTCTTATTTCCAATAAATTTTCTGACATTTTTCTGAACATTTTGAACAAAGTGAGAGAATATTTGATTTTGAATCATGAAGAATATTAATTGCAGGCATCATCCATAATTTTCAACCAACAAAAAAAGAAAAAAAAGAAGCAATCATATTAATTGTACTATATAATACTAAAAGGTGCCCCTATTTATAGGGAAAAATGTGGTAGGATCTAGTGTAAACAACAATAAAATCTTTCACGTGAGCTCAATCTATATATAAGTTTCGTCATTTATCTCAAAAGTTTAAATTAGTTAAAAAATACAAATTTAATAATTTAATTTATATTCTAGCACTTCCTCTCACGTGTGAACTTAAATTTCTCCTTAATTAATGAGACCCAATATATGAAATATTTAATTAAAATTAAAAAATAGCATAGACAACATTTAAACTCAAAATATTTACTCTAATACCATATAAAAATATATAATATAATAGATGAAGTGAGAAAGAGAGCAAAAGCAAAGAGAAAGAGACTTATAAAAAGTGTAGAACTACATCTTTCCTACATTAAAGTATTATATAATACAAAAGGTGGCTCCATTTATAGGAAAACATCAATCAACCTTAATTATATAGAGAATATATATTTAAAAATAAAAAATAAAAAAAAAATCTAACATTAATTAATTATTATGTCTATTAATTTCAATTAAAAATATAAATAAAAGAATTAAAAAGATGTATATACAAATTACAAATGACAAAATTGTAATCATTTCAAAGCTCTTCTATTCCAAATACATTATATATATATATATATATTATTCTTTGTTTTCCTAAAAGATGCAGTAGCTTAATTTGTCCTCTTATATAGCGTACTCGAGAAGGGGAAAGAAATTAAGAAAAAAGAAATACCAAAATAAACAGAACAAAATAGAGAGCAGTGCAGAAGCCATCAACGCCAATTATAGCTTTCTGTGATCTCCAGTTGAACTCGAGGAGATGAGATCTACTACGTGCATGGAAATATTATTGAAATGAGCGTGAAAATCAAACTCCAAGAAAGGCAACATTTTTTTTGTTTTTTGTTTTTTTTTTTTTTACCGGAGGGGAAGATTTACGCGGCCTTCAAGAAACTTTAGAGAAAAACACTTGAGAGTTGAGATTAACAAAATAGGAGGAGGGGGCTTCGTCATTTGGAAATAATACGGTCGGACGTACGAGCATTGAGTGAGAAAAAGCTGACATTGCAGAGATTCTCACAAAGTTTGAGAGAAAAAAGTTTAACAACTTTACAAGAGTGAAAGAGAGAGCTACAAAGTTTGTACGTGATACGTCAGATATGTACAGAGGAATCCATGTGATCCAATACGAACAACAACAGCTACTACTGTGCTCCTTTTTTCTTTTTTCTTTTTTTTTTATTTTTTTATTTTCTGTAACCATGTAATTAATGATGTAAATGTAATTAATTAATGTTCCTTTCCCAAGATTAGTGTAGCTAGCATATATATACTAGTTTTATTATGGTGGTGCATGAATCAAAGAGCAATATTGCTAGATACTCCAAGGAAAAAGTATGTGTAATGATCGAATTGAATGATATGGTTGACAATTCAACAGTCTATAAGTACTGTTGTGAATTGTTGTGTTTTGAATTTTGATATAAAAAAATAATAATAATGAGGTGGAAAATTGTGTTTTGAATTTTTGAATTTTGGAAAATTGTTGTATATGAGGTGGTTAAAAAAAAAAAAAAAAAAGTTCTTTTGGTAAGATTTTGAAGAGTTTCTGAAAAACAAAAAAAAAAATAAAAATGTTTTTTTTAAAAAAAAAAAAAATGCTAGAGTTATTCCATGATTGTGGTTGCCTGCAAGGCGACAGCCACGACAGTTGCTGCGTGAGATGGTCCCGGTGGCCAACGCAGGGCCATCAGATGGTCATGGAATTAAGCCACCACAAGGCCATCAGAAGGTGGCCGTCATATTTGTCTAGTGCACTGCACTGGCTATCAAACCAATCACCTGCCACCAAGGTAGCCGCCGCAATTAGTGGCCACCACACCAGCCTCTAATTTTTTTTTTTATAAAAATAATTAATTGTTTCAATTATTTTTTACATGTAACAAAACAACCTCCAAACTTGAAAAATGCCTATTTTTTAGGTTTTTTTTTTTTTTTTTTTTGCTAGCTGTATTTAGTTGTAAAAGAATTTTCAACACGGCCACATATAACACAAACAGATGTACGGATCGAAATAAGACAAATAATGTGGAAGGAAAGTGTTTAAATGAGAGACGCGTAAACATAATTTGCGCTTCTTGTCTATCTTTTTTTTTTCCTCCGCGTATATTTATTATTTATTATTTGGTCTAAAGACGTGTCACCTATTGCAAATCATCTGCTAGCTTCGATATTTCTTATTCATAATCAAATTAAAGCACAATTAATTAATTAATTAATTAAGTTATAGTTGGCACACGGCTTTACAACGAAGCATGGTCAACAAATTAAAGAAACGGAGCAGCCCAAAAAAAAAGGATTATAGAAAACCTATAGTGCAACTCAAAGTCACGCCGATCACATAGGGTTAAGTTGGCAGTGATACTAGAAACCCATTTAATAATCCAAAAGTTAATTAATATGGTTTATGTTAATCTTCTTTACACTTTACAGAACCGAAGAAAGAATCCCGACTACTCCTACTCCTACTCCAACTCCAACTCCAACTCCAACTCCATCCAAAGGATTACTTTGGAAGTTGGTGGAATTATTATAAAATAAGTTCTAAGTTTTACCAGAAATATGGTGCGCAGCTAATATTTTCTGAGTAAATTGAAAAGTGCATGCCATCCATTTTCACCAACAAATCTAAATCTATTAAACAAATATTAGACCCAACTGGCATTCATTGCATCATCTAGCTATCCATAAAGTTGATCTTTAATTAATTAAGAGATACGGTGACTACTTTAATTTCATTCAATTAATTAATTAACTTCCTTGCTCACTTAATTAATTATGTTTGTTTTAGACCTCTTTTGAGCATCTCACTTAATTGCCGCTTTGAGCACTTCAATAAACTAATTAAAAGTACCTATGTAATGTCGATGTTGTGGAAGGGTGATATTTGTAATTATTTTTCCCTAAATTAAAATTGGACTATATACAAATTTGATCTATATATGTGGTTTACTCCTTTATCAAAGCTCTACCGGTTGTCAAAATTTTTAAATTTGGTCTGCATGCTTCTTACTGTTATCAAAATGGTTCTTTCATTCATCTGTCGTTTAAAAAACTAACAGAATTTTTATCACCTTGACAAGGTGAAAGAAGGTGGTCACGAGAGTACTGGAGGGCACCAACGCAAGAGAAAGTGAGTCACAGGGCACTCCCCACCCCCACAACCACTTCCACGGGGTGGGTATCCCCAGCGAACCACCTCCGTAAGAGTGTGGGCGTGGGCTGCCGGGGAACCCCACCACTAGAGGCGAAGGATGTTTTCAGCTCCTATCGCCCCCACCTCTATCCATTTTTGCTTTTTTTATATTGAACCTATTAAATCTTGACAACATTTTTGCTGAAAATCTTCACATTCATATCATAAATAAACCTAGTTTAATATATAATAATTCCTCCATCTTTTGGCAAAGACGACTAGGTCAATCAAGAAAAGATTAGTAAAAGATATCATTCTTATGAATCTAGATTTTACACTGGTTTCGATGTGTGTTTAGATTGTGTTAAGAAAAAAACAAATTAACAAACAAACAAAGATAGCATGAAATGTGCTACAAGGAGTGGATCGGAGGACTTTTTGAAGTTGTCCACACATGCATTTGTGAGTCTTTTTACTCCCCATCTTTTGGTGAATAAAAGTATTCTATTAGTTTCATTGATGACTTTTTACATTTCATGATATTGTATGTAATGAGCCTAAGAGAGTTATGTTATTTATTTTTTTTTTTTTTTTTACAAGTACACACAAGAGAGAGGGGGGGGGGGAGTTTGAACTAGTGACATCTGCTTCATGAGGCGTGGTCCTCAGCCGATTGAGCTACCTCTTAGGAACAAGAGTTATGTTATTCAGATATTAATGAAAGTCTGAAATTTTCACTCAAAAATATGGCTAGTATTGAACAATAACCTTTAACACAGCATGGTGACATATATTAATTAGGATGTTTACACAAGGAAAAAAGAAAAGAAAAGTTGAATCAAGAATTCATTATATCGGTTAGTATATTATTGTATGTTAGTATTACCATATGCATATTTGTGCCAGATTATTTTCATATGCTAATATTCTTTATTTTATTTTTAGTTGAGGTAATATTATATTACCGTTATTGCAATATTATCATATATACTTGTGCTAAAATATTATGATAGTATTCAACACCAAGTTTGATATTGTATTATAATTATGTAATTATTGTATTTCCTTTATTTTTTTTCCTTAACCTCGTTCAAATATGAATAGTCATTCTATTATACAGTTTCTATCCATCAGAAATTCAACTTTCTTTAATTACCGTAGTTATTTAACTTATTTAGCTTGTCTTTTTCTTCAGTATCCATCAACTTCATGGAAACGTGTCTAGAAGAAAAAAAAAACTACATGTTGAATTTCTTCTTTTCTATGTGTCTGAAATTTAATGATCGATCGGGCAGATACATGCACCAAATACAAATAGAGACTAATTATAAAAGACAAAAAGGATATAGTTCTCTCTCTCTCTCTTTATATATATAAATAAATAAAGCCGGCCCTGTCATCGTGGACAAAAAAAAACAAATCGATTATATATCGTGATACTGTAATTAATTAGTAGGGGTTGAAGAGCTTGTTGGCTAGTTTAATTTAGGTTTTATTCATATTATTTTGTTTGTATTCATGATGTCACGATGATCAATCATGCGGTTAACGTTATTATTTTCTCCAACATGCGAATGCGACTTTCCAAGAATAAATGACGAAAACTATAAGAAATTAAGCTTATAACTTTCTGTTCTCTATACTAGATCCACCCTATATATGATATCTCTATTGCCATCATGAAGCCGATCGAGCAATGCAAAATATTTGATAAGCCCTACACCCATTCCTTTTTTCTTTTTTATTTTTTTAACTGTAGTGTGCGTATGATGTACGTAACTTAAAGCTAAGAAAAAAAATATATGATTATTTTGTACATTTTCAAGCAAAAAAACAAAAAAAAAAAGTCAATAACATGATTATTTTTAGTTGCACCTCTTGTAGAGTCCGAAGGGAAGGTCAACTGGAATGCAACGATCGATAAGGCCGAAAGAAAGATGGGTATTGGTGTGATTGTGAGAATCTATGAGGGAGAAGTTTTGGCAACATTTCTAGGCTGCTAGCTCCTAGATTACACATCAGTAACTCTGCCGTGGATTGTGGAGTTAGAAGGTGACGCTACCTAGATTGTTCTGGCACTGAAAAAATGAAACAAAGAACTGGTATAAGTATGACGTTTTGATTGAAGATGTAGGAGTTATATATGTTGAATATTTTGCAATTATTGAGTGTGAACCATGTCAAAAGGGAGGCGATGGAGTAGTTGATTATAGGCTAGCCAAGAAATCGTTTTCTCTATTGGATGAACAAGTTCATATGAATGGAGAAAACCCCTCACTGTACATTCTTGCTTTTAAAATTGTTGAACAAGTAATCTTTGATTGTTTGACTGAATTCAAAATAAAAATAAAAAATTGAGATGCAAATTTAAATAGCTGTCAGCAGCAGAAGCTGCGAGTAGCCTTGGATTTTTGTGCCCTTGTACAGTTAACATACTTGGTAAACAAGCTAAGGAAAAATATATGCAACTATAATAAAAATTAAGGTCTTGTGCAGTGTCAAGATCATCATCCCGTCAATCAGAAATCCAAGAAGCTCGCATCCAATGATGGGTTATTGAAATTAGTAGGTAAAATCCCTAAAGGTAAGCAGTAATTAGGCCGAATAAATTAGTGATTAGGCCGGTTGATCTTTAGGCCACATCCATTAATTGTAGCAATCTAAACGAATATGTGTGGGGGAGTCGGGGGATTTGTGTGGGGGAGTCAGGGAGACTTAGCTCCGTCACTAGCTATTGGGTTGCCGGTGCTAAATATGTCAACATATTAGTTTTAAGTCAAGTTTCAACTATTCATTAGCCTCTAATTGTTTCTAACATTCAAAGTCAACTTTATATTGAGAAAAGAAGAGTAATGCTATTTAATAAATTGTTATAAATTTGGGATAACGTGACCGTGAAAATTATCAGCATTTGAATCAACAAGGATTTGTAAAACGAAAAATTTAATAGTTTGATTTTCACTTTCATGTCGTCTCAGTTGTATAGTAATCATATATAAGTCTACTAAATAGCATTTGAAAACGCGATTTTTTTAAAAAATAAAAATAAAAAAACGCAGCTAACCCTTTTATAAAATCGCAGTTTAGCCTTTAAAATAGCAATTTAACTTTTAAAATCATGTATTTAATAAACTATCATACAACTGTCATACAATTTGAAGATATGGCAATAAAAATCAGCACTTGTTAAAAAAATAATAAAAAATTAAGGGCTGATTTTAATTGCCACATCATCCCAATAATATACGAGTCGTATATATATAGCAGTCTACTAAATAACATTACTTTAATGCGATTCTTCCTCAATTTTCTTATGTTAGGTCTTATCTTTTCAGGATTTTATAAATTTGTGAAGAATATATTTGTAGTTGAAATGCATGCATGCATTGCATGCCCCGGACCCCAGGCAGTCGGGGTGGGGGCAGCCATTAATAAAGCATTAGGCCAACCGTTGCCAAGCGCATAGCTTGGAAGACTGGATGGAGAGGTTTAATTGGTGCCATTTACACGATGCTATTGCTAGGGATACCGGAAACTTTGTCAGTATTGCTGGTCAAGGGGTGTGGATCCATGGAAACAAACAGATTTCAAGGATTTAGATTTTGTTGTTGCCGACGGAGGAGGAAACACTAACCCTCTCTCGTCTACTTTACCCCTTTATTTGTCCCTTTCTTCAAATCCCCTTATGTTTCACAGCTCATCCATCCCTTAGCAAAAAAAATATTCACATAATTATTACATTTATATATCATCTTTCTGTTCATTAACTTACCTAACAAAAATTATATAAGACAAGTTTATTAATCACATAGGGTTACTGTTCGTCCCTATGGCCATTTTGGCATCAACTGATCAAGTATTAGCTGTAATTGATACAGTTTTTGAATCTTAAAATTTGAAAACATGTAACTACTTTAGTAAAAAAAAACACACAAGAAATCAAATATTTTGGAATTGGAAGGTAAGAATATGACGTATGGTGACTATAGTTCGGGCGCTCTTTCAACTACCACCCCGTTACAAATTACACATTTCATTAGCATTTAATGGTAAAAGGAACCAAAAAAAAAAAAAAAAAAAATCATGTACTTGCACATACATGAATTTTTTGACTTGAAATTTTCAAATTCCCCCTAAAATTTATTTAAAAAGAAAAAAAAAAAAAAAGAAAAAAAAGAAAAGAAAAGGAAATGGTGGTGGAACTATACCTCTCATGGGTGAGGGCGTGGTTCAGCAATCCCTTGATTGGTTGGGAGGTGGTCAAACTATTCTCACAACATGTGAAGGTGGTTCAGTCACCCCCTTGACAAGTCTAGATGTAACATTGTTTATGCATCAACCCAATTGCTGCATACCTATAGACCAACAGTGACCTAAGTGGTTCCCGCGTGCATGTAGTAAAAAAATCATCGGCGACTCAATATTTGCCGCCACAGATCTGTGACTTCAATTGTGGTGCAACAACCGTGTACGTCGAACCATGACATGGTGCGGCAATGAACCATAGTACAATGTGCAAGACAGCCCAAACGTAATAGTGCAATGTTCGAGCCTTGAGAAGGGCCATATTGGAAAGTGTTGTGTGGTGTTGTGGTGTGCAAGCATGGTGCGGTGATCTAGTTGGTGATGTGCGCTGCCCAACTCAGGCGTGCATGGTCGTGTAGCTACCCCCTTGACAACTTGGTGGGAGGCAAACCACCCCCACATCTTGTGGTGGTGATTTGGCCACCCCCATTCAATTGAAGGGTGGTTCAATTCGGTCACTCTTTCAATTTTTTTTCCAGTTAATTATTTTTAGTTTTCATTAATTTTGAAGGACATTTTGAAAAAAAAAAAAAAAAAATGGTGGGTACAATAATATTAAAAAAAAAAAAAAAAAAAAAATCTTAGAAAGTTATTTGCTTTAATATTTTCGGCACTAGCAGCAGTAATAAGTATGGTAATATATACTCTATGCTGCGCTTTTTGTGATGAATAGATTGATTAAGCTGCCTGATTGTCGAGATGATATGGTGCCACTAGATAAAATTATTCTTTTTTTGTTTTGTTTTTTTTATAGTACGTACAATTATATCCACTTTAAAATTTACATCATCTTCCAATATTTGGATGCTAGAGCAGTAGCCCATTTTCCAATTCTTTAAAAACAAATACATACAGCCAACTCGATCTACAGATGTCCCACTAGGGTTGTCCAAATTATGCCATATTGCAAAATGATTATGAAAACCACTAACTTTAAGGTTGAATTTAATTAAATTAATATTAAAATTCCTTTTATATATATATATATATGAAACTGAAATACCATTACAGTAATTAAGTAGAGATAAACCTTCATAAAATGCTTTTTCAACTCTATTTACTGATTTCCCAGTCTACGATCGATGCATGCATGTGTGACTGTTTTTGTCATACGGCAGCAGACCAAATTACCGAGGTACATATAATTATATATACGGCCGAATTCATCAATGTTGCAATTTCTAGTTTAACAAACATTGAATAGGCAATTGAAATGAAATTTATTCTATTCTTTTATTTGGTTGTACATTATTTTTAAGAATAATTCATATCAAAAAAATAAAAAGAATAATTAGGAATATATATTCTCATAAAAATAACTATTCCTTTACGAAGATAAATATTTGTTTCTCTTAAAAAAAGAGAGAAATAGTTATTCTTAAAGGAATAAACTGTATTTCCCAAAAAAAAAAAAAAAAAAGAACTGAAATATAGGAATTTTGTGGTGGGTGGTCAATCGACTGCCCATAACAAAACCTGGGGTAGTGCGACGACCTTCGGTCCATTTGGGGATGGCCAAGACCACCCCTAAGTTTTATTATGGGTAGTCCACCACTCAAAGAATTCCTATGTTTTAGTTTTTTTTTTTTTTTTTAGTTTTTTTTTTAAAAAATAATGTGGTTTTTTTTTTTATAAAAAAAAAAAAAAAAAAAAATGTGGGTATTTTTGTAATTTGAGTTCAATTCTAATTAAAGCATATGTGTTGTCACCAAACTGAGGAATAAGAATATATAACTATTTCATTACACCCTCCTCCATTCCCAATAATAGTTATTTCTTTTTGGATTGAATAGGCATTCTGCATATCAAACGAGTTTTTAAATCTTAACAATAATAAAGATTAAAAAGTTATCAACTTTCATCCAACCACTATAGATATCAATACTAAAATTAAGAAAGCGGTAAAAGAAATCAAACAATGATCTTTGATAATAATATGTAACTTTTTTGAAGAACTCTTCAAAAAGTAAAACCACTCTGAAAGCCATTGAATTCTAACAGCATCGACTATAAAAAACTTACGTTACAAATTGTTTTTCATACAAAACCTATGTATTTATGAAGACCCAATTTGCAACTCCAATAAATGACGTGTTCAATTTCCACCACAGTGACTCTAAAACCTCTTGCCGTCTTTATATGGATAACCTTCATGAACGAACTTTGTCCGCTTCAACATTGAAACTCCAGTGGATGCAGACTATTCTAAGGTTTGAAAGACTAAACAGAAATTCAAAGAATATTTTGATCTGTTTAGGTTCAAGAACAAGAACAAGCATCTCCAACACAACTCATGAAAACATCTCTTGATCTCTAGAAGTCATGGTATGATACGCTTATATAAAGAGGTGAAAAATCAAGGTTTTAGGTCAAAGTTGGTTAAGCTTAAAACACTCAGAAATGGGTCTCAATCGACCAAGCCTTAAGTTTGATTGATTAAGAAATTAGGATTTCAAAGAAAAATCTGCGATTTCACTATCTTGGTCGACTGAATTGAAGCATCAATCGACCTTCTCAAGTTTTACTATTGGATAATCGTGCATCACTTTGGTCGACCTAGTCATTCTGCCCACTTTTTTAAACTTATATGGACAACACATTTTGACCTAGTAAACATTATAATTGAAAACTATTCATGAAATATAAAGTTGTAACCCTTTGAATCAATATCTTTTCAACACCTCTAAACTTACCTTTATTTCATGTCAGAATTAAAACATATAGTTGTTTTACTCCGACTAGATCTGTGCTTTTGCTAGGCAATATAAACAAACTTAAATTCTTATTCTTTTGGATCGACTTTGACATCAACTAAACCCTAGATCTAAAACCTAAATCAAAATATGTTTTGACATTGAATTTTCCAACACAAAAAACCTAACAAATGTCAATTTTCAACTTGAAACTTGAAAGGTTTTTCAATTTCCAAAAGCCTGAGTAGTACTATTCCACTACCCTGCTAGTCAAAAGTATTTTTCTCAGCTTAAGACAATGAGGCGGCTGCGCATAGTTAATGAAATTATGAAAGTTTCTGGCCACCATATAATCACTCCCCTTTTCCACACGGTTCAAGAAAGTGAAGAGGCTGCAATATTAATATAAAACTCTCTCTCTCTCTCTCTCTCTCTCTCTCTCGTGTATATATGTTCAATGTATTTCTTTGATTCCTAGGAACATGTTACACCTGAAGACGTACTGTTGAATGCTTATATAAGTCTCCAACAATGATTATGATTACACCATGCATTCCTTTGCTGTCTTGCTATCTAGGTGCATGAGAGAGAGAGGAACTCAATTGCTTTATCTTTACTTCATGTGGAACCATAAAAGGAGATAGAGAACGACTCTTATTGCTTTAATCTTTTTATCATGTGAAAATTGACATCGTTGTGGTGTGTGGGGTCTCATAATCAATGCTTTATTCCCTCAATCCAACATACAAACACAGAGAGAGACAGAGAGAGAGAGAGAGCAAAATAGCACTTCAATTGGAGCTAATTAAAGTTAAAAGAAACATGGTTCTTCCATTGAACCAAACCCTGGTAGGTCTAAATAAGAAGCCAATTCAGCAAGAAAATCATTTGGTAAAGGCAAACACTTTATTTCCAGATTTATCCTAACGAACGGGCAAAATCATTTTCATCTAAAAGTTCAATCAAATCTATCGACCGCCCACAATCTTACCTACCTACCCTACATTTCATACCTTTGTTCAATTATTATGATTCTAATAGCAAAAAGTTCATACACGTCCAATCAAATTCTTCTCAAGGCTTTGATATCTCAAAGTGATGAGAAACCTTTTTTCCTTTTCTAAGGCATAATTATCTTGTTAAGTTTTCTACCTTGTTTCACTGTGACTACATGTGCCCACAACACTAATCTTTGTTGCTACGTTTGCCAAACTGGTTCCCACCTAACAATTTCTTGGATCAAGCTAGGGAATTTCAAGGATACAAATCACTTTAAACTTCTTCTTTACTACTTTTACGTACATAAATCATCATTTATCTTATAAGTTTAAACTACTAGAAATTATTGAGGATCAATTTAATTAATTAATATTTTAATACTCCTTACGTCTGAACTCAATCACTCTTTCAATAAGTAAAATATTTAATTGAAATGAGAAGTGAATAATAGAAGCATGGCTTGAACTCAATACATTTGCTCTCATACCATATAAAACCACAACTTATCCCAAAAGTTTAAGCTAATAGAAAATTATGAATTTAATCATTTAATTGAAGAGAAATGATACTATATAATTCTATCCAACATATATCCAACAATGCTAATGTAGCATTTCCAACTAACTCTGGATTATTCTTGTTAAATATAAAATAAAAAATAAAATCCAATAATTGGTTGGGAGTACTGAATATTTTTGGATAGAATTATAGTATCTAGCATTATTCTTAATTAATACTTTAATAATCGTTGTCCCATGTGGAATCAAGCTCCACATCAACAATTAAGGCTCAATACGTAAAATATTTAACTAAAATTAAAAATAAATTGTGAAATCAAGATTCAAATTCATGACATCTGTGCTAAATTAAAGTCATAATAAACTCCACCATGTTGGTCATGCATATGAAGATGTTAATTAAGGTTGCCGGCCAATACAAAGATGATTCGTACATAATTTTGAGCTTAATCATTCCCTTGTTTGTTTTACCCATTAACTTCCCCAAATCACGGAAGAAACGATCAACTTAATTACCTTCTTTTATTGTTAAGAAGTTCACGTTTTTGACAATGTATATGACAACGATACTAGTACATACCTTCCTAAAAATATCTATTTTACATGAAATCTTTTCGAATTCAAGTGATCATAACTTTGAGAAAATCAACAAATTAAATGAAGTAAACTCACAAATTAAAGCACTTTTGGAATCAATAATATATATTAATGTTACGATCTTAATTTTAATCATGTATATGTAAGCTTTTAAGGTACGTATCCTTTTCTTGTAAGCTGATTTTCAATGATGAGTTTCACCCAAAATTTGTATAATTTGGTATCAAACCTAGCCACAATGCACGTTGAGTATGGAATTGAACCCAATTGATCGAAAATTTAGATCGAATGGGTTGCAATTTTGTGGGGCCTATATGTTAGATTAAAATGTTTTGTTACTATCTATGAACATATTAAGCCATTGGATCCAAAAGAAAAAAGAGTTAATTACCCAATTAAGTCATTGAATACTGATGAATTAATTAGTGGAGCCGCTACAAGAGAAATTGCTACTATTAGGGTAAGTGTCGATATATAGAGTGTGCCGCTTAAATGGCAGATGAGGAGCGTGGCTGTATATTATGATACTAAGTGTCCCACACGACTTAAGTCCAATCTTAGCTAGATAACTTCCTCTTAAAAAGTCATTTTTCAATAATGAATTATATCCAAAGCTTATATCATATGTGTAAGTGTCCTTATATATATATGGAACTTGTGTTTTGGAATAATCTAATCACATTAATGTGACCAATTTGTATTTTAAAAGGACCAGCAAATCCATTCCACCCTAGCTCCTCCATGATTGGATCCTACGCCAAAGATTGATGGAACTCCACAAAAAGAGCTGAAGGCTGCATCCAAAAAAATAGCATTATATAATATAATGTGTGTGTATATACGCCACGTAGCATCCAAGAGCTCCTTTGGTGAGACTTTACTTTTCCTAGTGGTGAGCTAATCAAGTCCCAAAAACCCTAACATATGCATGGAAGCATGCAGAAAACATTGATATCTTTTGCCTGACTGAACGTTTACTATCCTGTTTGATTTGACATAAAGAAATTGTTTATTTGTCATCATGCATTTGGAAGAGCATCTACAAAATCACACAATCTGGGCCGTTGACGTGGCAGCTCATGATGAATCCTCAGGTTACTTTCATCCCCACAATTCCCTCCCATGCAGTGCAGACATTAGATAGAGAGAAACAACGGCTGAAACAAAAACCACTTTCTAGTACACAGCGGTTTCCATTTGGAACCCACAAAAAAGAAAAAACATACTTGCATTTTTTGGTCTCTTTTCTCCAAGGTAATGGACACTGACTTTACTGATCGAGGCGATGTAGCAGAATTTATAGAAAGCAATGTTAATAGTAATAATATATATGTCATTAATTAGGCCTTTTTTCTTTTTTCTTTTTTTCTTTATCCTATAGTTTTGGGACCAACTATAAAAACCATGTCCTAAATCCTAACCCATGTCATTTCACATATATATATTTGATATTTCCCTTAGATGTTACAGAAAAAAATCTCTGTCGAATTTTGTCGCGTTAACTAATTAATTACTACATGAATAAGACTAGGTCTACGATATGTTCAAATCTTGCATGGTGACAAATTCAAGATTTACGGCCTACTAGCTTGATCATATACATAGAATCTGTATTGGGGCGAAAAAAATATCAAGAATAGAGACAAAATTTAAGAGACAAATGATTGTCATGTGATTGACCCTGTTGGATTTTTTCTGCCTTTTCTGTCTTTTTTTTTTTTTTTTTTGTCAATCTCTTGAGGACGAACAGCTTGTGTTAGTACCTAAGAATATAAGATACTTATTACCAAAAAAAAAAAAACTATATAAGATGAAAGTAACAAAAGGGTTGTGGCGTATATATATATATATGTGAATGAGAGGTGGAATTATTAATTTATTTAATTATTTTTACTCAAAAGTTTATTTTAATCATGAGTATATCAAAACTTACCAAGATATATATAAGCTTGGAAGTTCTAATATAAATTTTGAAGAATAATTACAGAAATCCACGACTTTGCAACAAGACGACTCAATCCTTAAAATCTTAATTAGCAGCACTAGTGCCAACACTATCCATACATAGCAAATTTGTAGAGGGTATAAAATTAACACCATCATGGTTAGAATTATATAATTTGTATATTAAATAGAGTAGCCCTAATGTTTTTGCAGTAAATGAGAGTCGCTTCTTACTGGCATAATTTCATGGTATGGAATTAGAGTAGTGATGTGGCGTAGCGTGTGGGAAACTAAATCTACAAACACTAGATCAAGCAATTTTTTTTATAGAACCTAGAAAACTGTAAGAATTATAGGAGAGCTGAAGAAAAACTCTCTCTGGAATATTCTTATTGATAACATTGAATTATATAACATCAACTCTGGCGACTAAATCTGTCCTTACTATGCTTAAATAGAAGCTAGGAGGCAATCCTAAAAGTAAAATTACAAAACAAACCTTTATAAAAAAATAAACGCAAACTCGCTTGAGCGAACATCGTGCAAATTTTAAGTGAAGTTTATGTGTAGTGATTACTTGCAATTAATCTCACTCGAGCCAACTTCAAGCAAAGTTCATGCAAGATTTCTAGACCAAATTGGAACAAAATGGTAGCTCTTTAAATCAACTTACTAACGCCACCATGTTTGGCTTCATCTGATATTAGAATCAAAAGATATAACAATTTTTTACTCCGACTATTTTGCTTGGTTTCATGATTATCAATTTGTAGGTACACCAACTCGTGCCATTTTAATAAAATTTAACTTCCATAACATTTTCTTGCTATAATTAATTTCAAACTCTCCATGAAGTCAAGTGTGATATTAATGTGGACTTCATCAAGTAAAAAATTCACCAACGTGAAGCATGTTTCAACAAGTTCAAATTTGAATGATATATAATTATATATTAGACCCTACTATCTTTAGCACGACTAATTAAAAACTCATATGGTGCCAAATTAATTAAAGAACTCATTACCTAGATAAAGGTTAATATATATATATAAAGAGTCAAATTAACTTCTTCTTTTTTTTTCACAAAACTTAACCAAAATTGATTTTCGAGTTATAAATCATTCGGGGAAGCAAATTATATATGGCAGGAAATATATAGCATATAATATAGAAGAAAAAAAATATACTCATCCTAGCTAATTAAATTAGATGAAGTAATTAAGGAATATTTATTTGGGTAAAAAGTGAAAAGTGTCATGGATGAGGTTCATTAGTTCTTAACAATTATTCGTCATGATTAAAATTGTAATAATGGTTGCTTTCATTTCAACCTAAACAAAACTCCAAGGAACATAGGCCTAGAGGGAGAGAGGCCTAGAGCCACTTTTGATACGGCATATCTATTCATCATCTTGCCTGCACATATTTGGGCCCCAATTTGAAGTTGACAATGCAAACATTTTTCTTTTAATTTTAATTTTTGTATTTTTTTTTTCTTGAGTCATAATTATTAGTATAAAGTAAAAAGGAATTCTTTTTTTTTATTATTCTTTTTTTTGGTGGGTGTTGTGTACGGATTCATGATAAAGCTCCATGTCTATTTGTTTCAAATAAGGCCAACCATTTGGGACCAGAGACCTTTCATTTGGGAAAGAAGCACTTTCGTGAAATCCATGTAATTAAAAAAATATATGTCTAAACGACTAAGTCTTCTGTGTGTAAAGTGTGTAAGGGTTTGGTGGTAAATTAAACATTATTTTGAGGCCTCAGGCCCTCAATGATCTGGCATAAGGCTATACCACTGCTTACCTACCAAAATACAGAAATTAGTATCAATCAAATTTGGTATATATATATATATATGCCATAGAAGACAGCCTTCTTTCTAATAGAGCTTGTTGGCAACAATTGCCTTATTTCGAATAATACAACGATTCATACCTATTTATCATATTAATTTTGTACCAGTTATCATGATGTAATTTAAGTGACTTTTCATGTCAGCTATTTAAAATACTTAACGTCAGCTGATGTGAAATAAGTGAGATAAATTGGTATGAAAAATAGCTTTATTCATTTCCTTTTGGACTCCATCCTACTAATGTCATTGGTCTTTTGTTGTCAATGGGCATTGTGATGAACCTAATTAATTATGAGAGATTTTAAGGGATTACGGACTAAAATTCAGACATAAAATGAGAGAGAAAGAGAAGACATTGGGTCTAAATATGTCCAAGTAAGTAACCGGACCGTCAGGGGTGCAGAGAGAACCTGCTCGGGCACCTCAAAACCTGCGAGGTCTCCTCTCTCATTCTATACATGAATTTTTTGAAATCCAGACAAAAAAATTCAGGAAATCCCAATCTAAAAGCTGCATGTATAACTAGGACTCAAGAATCCCCACGATATATACTTGCATATGTATAAAATTAGTATAACAAAATTGTTTTGTCCCCCTTGCAAAAACCAGGGATGCTGCTGGAATCACTTTTGAAAGTACATTTTGAACATAAATATAAGTTGCATATGGTCCATTGAAAACTTATGTTGGTGGTTGGAAGCAGAAAAAAAGGAAGTTAATTAGTTGTAACATGACGGAAGACCTCCCGTTGTCTGAGAGCTATTGGCCGGCCTCATCATGTTGTTGGTAGGCCGGCCGAGAGTGTACTACTCTCGTCTTCTTTGAGGAACAAGAAAAGTTTCTTTAACATTTTTCCTAAATATTACATATTATTCCTCTTATAAGCTCAAGTTCTAAACTTAATTAAAAAAAAACCACACACACACATACCGACCAGTAATGCATGGTAGAACAGCTTCTAATCAAACATGAAGATGAAGATCAGTTGGTAATGAAGCACACATTACACATAGTTAACTGCGTCAGCCTAAAATTTTTTTGGTAGTCTTGCATTCAACACTATGCATCTTTCCTTTTTTAACAGTGTTTTATTCATCCCTTCGGCAACTCCATTATGTTATGCAATCCCTTAACCGAAGGTTGAGGAGCTGGCAGACTATTTCCAACATTGGTACATAACCAACCATTGTCCGATTGATGTCCAATTGATATGCCATTACATGCAGGTGGTTATTGGGGCAGTGATATTATGGGCCCGGCCCAAACAATTCTTTGAAGCCCTCATTTTCGGATAAAAATTTTCAGCAATTTTTCTATTTGGATTGCTAGCAATTACGACAATAAATGTGAAAGAGCGATTATAGGGTTTACCTGCTCAAACAGCTCACTCACTTGTTAGGACCTCTCACATTTTTTTATTAGAATTAATAGCTGTGGAGGCATCTTCATTCCTGTCTTCCAAATTCCTGAAAAGTAGGCTATGGGCTATGGCCTTCACTGTTTTCAGCTATGGCCACCTCATCTCGTGCCTAATGGGCCCAGTTAGAGTTCCTGGACCTTAGCCCAGTCGGCTAAGGCAGAGCTAAAGAGGTTGTGGGTGTGCGCGCCCAAATAGTAGTTGGAGGCATCGGCATGCGGTCGCTGGGCTTCTTCACAGATTACTCTTTATAGGAAATATAAGGGAGCCGTGGTGCTAGTATTTTTAGAAAATAATATTTACTTAAAAATAGAAGAACACTTGGTATTTTTCACTAATTATCGAGTACAGTATTGACAAATAATACGCTTTCCAAAAAATTTCTCTAAATTTTTTTTATTGTGACAGTTATTTGATGAGCAAATTTTGAGAAGTGTAGCATTTCTCATGTATTAAAAGCAATGAGCAAATAAGGTAAGGTCGCTTGCGTTTCTAAGCTTCATGGATCTTCTTTAAATCAGCAATTACTTTGATGAGGTGCTTTTATGGGTTCTGCTTATTGTTCATTATCTCCTATTCCGCTCTAGTGCCTTAAAAAAAATTGTTTGAATATAGGGTAGAAATTTTCTCGAAACTGGTTTGGAGGAAATTTCATTCAACCTACTCTAATAAGTGACAAGCGTTATCTCACATGTTTTTTTTAATATTTTAATAGTCATTTATTGTCATTTCACTAATTTAGGAAACCAAACATTAATTTTTTAGAAACCAAAAAATGTTGAATGACACTTGTCACTTATTAGAGTGGGTTGAAAGAAATTTCCTCCAAAACTAATTTGGAGGAAATTTCTGTCTATATATATGTATTATCGGCAGACAAAAGAGCAACAGTAAAAGCAGGTGAAGAAGAATCTAAAGCATTTTCTAAAGCTCTTGTTGATCCTAACCGAGAATATTTTGGTCATGACCCTTTTGTCCCTGAAGATTTCCTTGGACTTGATGATCTGTAATTTTGGCCATTATGTTCAAAGTTATTATTGTACTTGCCACATCTATTACTGTTGAAGTTATTATTACTGTTACTTTCACTATTGCTCTTTTGTCTGTTGACAATTTACTGTTGAAGTTATTATTGCTGCTGCTTGCTCTTTTGTCTGCCGACAATAATATGTATATATATATAAAATGGCATTCCAATCGACTTGTGTTTTTGCAGACTCTTGGGTGTTCTCCAAAACCTCACCCAACATCACTGATTTTTATGGTTACACTGATGGTATACAGAATTGTTGCTGTTTATTTTGCAAACAGCCGAGATTGTTCTCCAAAGGGAGTTGAAAAAGAAAATCAGTATTGTTCATTAACCCAACAGCATTGATTTTGATGAACGGGTAACCATTGTAATGGGCTTCTAAGTTAGACAGCTAAGAAAGCCCAAATAAGGCCTAAGAGATGTACATACTAGCGAAGCCAATACCATGTTGGGACCAAGCCGGGCAGCCAAGTCCAAAACTGATAACATGATGCACCTTGGTCTCAAATGGTACACACCACAATCGATCCCCTCTCCTACCAAGTCAAATAAAAACCTTCCACACCAAAAATTGTCCAAAAATAGCCTCGTATTCCCTCAATAAGAAGGCTGGCCGGAGGCCCCTGGAGCCCTACGCCAGAGAGACTAGGAACATCGGCCTATATATATAAGGGCGAGACCCCTCTATCAGTCAAACAATGACTCTCATCAAGCTCGCTCTCTCATCAAACTCATTGAGCCCTGTGCACCACTATACCACCAGAGGCATTCTCTCACACCCTGCATACCACGACGTCCACATGCACATTCTTAACCCCCTTTTATCTAGTTTTATTCTCTCTTATTGAGAGCTTTTATTGACTTTTGTGTTGGAGTGTCCTCGATTCTCTGAGACCAGCCGGCTTTCTAACTAACTCTTATTTATTTAATAAATTTACAATACAAATTATCTCTATTTATAAGAATGTGAGAGAGCGAATTTAATGCATTTAAATCTGGTTTGATTTGTTTTGAATCAATTATAATCAATGTTGAAATCCAATCCCATAATATAAAATCAAATCTCACAAATATATTCTAACACGGAATTTTGTACCAATCGTGGATGTCTTAAAAAAAAAATGAGGTGTCAATATTTTTCTGCTCATATATTCTTCATATAATCTTATAAATTAATCATTAAATTTGTGGATTTATGTAGACACTACATAAGTCAATGGTGGACCCCACAAATCTAATGATTGGTCTATTTAATTTGTAGGAAAATATGAGAAAAATATAGACAAATTATTGACACTAATCATTTCTCTAAAAAAAATAAATAAATAAAACTCTGAGTTTTTTCACAAAACCAAATCCTAAATTTGCATATATATATATATATATATATATATGAGAAGTATTACACATTAATTTCTTGTTTTGCAAACCCCCTACTAAATCTATGATACCTATACGTGGTCCTACAAATTTAATAGTAGATTTGCTCATCTCTTATATAAAGATGGACCAAAGATGAAAATCAAGTGTTGGTGTCTAAACCCAATAATGGCCCTATGCTGGCTGATTAGGTGAGCGCAACCAACACAAAGAGAAATACAGTTAGAGTGACACGCCGACGCTTGTCGGTAATTCCTTGGAGGCGTTACATGCCTCTCCAATGCTCATGTCAAGGTAAGGAAGAAGGAGAATTATGGTGAGCAATTAGATTAAGGCTCCATTTACTTCGACATAAAATGGTTTTCAGAAAATGATTGTCGCATTTTTCGGTGTTTACTTCGACGTAAAATAGTGGTCAACGGAAAATATTTTTCTTTTAACTGAAAATTCTTCTTTAATTTTTTAAAAATGGTTTATGATTTGATTTTCCAACTATGAGCATCTCATTCTTAAATCGATGGACCTTGCCAAGACCCACCCAAAACCTCGCCGAGACTTGATCGGGACTCGCCCAGGACCCAATTGGGACCACACCAGGATCTGCCCGGGACTTGACCGAACTTGAACGGCACCTGCCCGGACCTGTCCAAACAGGACCCGCTTGGACCTACCCAAGACCCGCCTGAGACCTGATTGGGACCCACCCGAGACCTGACCTGGACTCGCTTGGGACCTGACCGGGACTTGACCGGAACCTCGCAGGGACCCGCCTAGGACTTGCTCGGGACTTGACCGAGACCCCACCGAGACTTGCTAGGGACTTGACCTGGATCCCGTCGGGGCTTGACCAGGACCCGCCCAAGACCTGCCCGGGACTTAACCGGACCTACCCTGGACTTGCTAGGGACCCGCCCGGGACCTGACCGGGACCTGCTCGGGACCCACTTGAGATTTGAATGGTACTCGCCCGGGACCCGCCTGGGACTTGACCGGGACTTGCCCGAGACGCCGCCAAGACCCGACCGGGAGATGACAGGGACCCGCCCAGGACTTGCCCATGACGTCGCCAGGACCTGCCCGAGACTTGACTGGGACCCACCCAGGACTTGACTGGACCTGCTCGAGACTTGCTCGGAACGCCGCTAAGACCTGCCCGGGACTTGAATGGGACCCTCCCTAGACTTGCCCGGGACCTTGCTAGGACTCGCCCGGGACTTGCTCAGGACTTGACCAGGACCCACCTTGGACTTGATAGGACCTGCCCAGGACCCGCTCAGGGCTTGCTCGGTCGGGTTCCGAGCAAGTCCCGTTGGGGTCCCAGCGAGGTCCCGCTCAAGTCCCGGCGGGGTCCTAAGTCAAGTCTTGGGCTGGTCCCGGGAGGGTCCCAATCAAGTATTGGCGGGTCAGAGCGGGTCCTGGTCAAGTCCCAGCGAGATCCCGGACAAGTTCCAGTCAAATATCGGCGAGGTCCCAGTGGGGACCTTATTGGAAAAAAAAATATTAAAAAATATATATTTTCTATGTGCGCGGTAAACGCCGTAAAATGTTTTTAACAAAAAACATTTTACGGGAAAATGACTTCCCTAAAAATATTTTTTTGAAGAAAACCATTTTTAAATGGAGCCTAAGTCATTAGGAAGATGGTACATCTTGCCTTTTATAGGTAATTGCTTGGCCCTTTTAGCATCTTTCTCGGGCTGGTGATGAGTGCTTGGCCTTTTTACTAGGGGTGTCAACCCGGTCCGGTTTCCCGGTTTTTGGCCTAAAACCGGAACCGGAACCGGGGTACCCCGGTTCTCAATTTTGAGAAACCGGAACCGGAACCGGGACCCCGGTTAACCGGGGTCCCAGTTACCGGCCGGTTCCGGTATTACCCGGTCCGGTAACCGGTTTTTTTTTAAAATTGATTTTTGGGCTTATTTTAGGTATTGGGCCTAAAATAAGCCAATTTTTTTTTCATAAGTTGGCCCATTTTTTAAAAAATCTATTAGTTTCTTTGTCTAAATTAAAGGGGCTTTGTTGTGATTGTTCAAAATAATTAAAAAATAAGCCTTAAAAAGTCCAAAAATCCTAAAAAATCATTATTTTTGCCTATTTGGGCCTTAGAAATAAAAATTTAATTTTTTAAAATACCCTAAACCTAAACCTAAGTGTAAAAAATATTAATATATATAATATATATATTAATATATAAATATAATAATATATAAATATTATTAAATAAAATGGAAATCCGGTTCCGGTATTCCCGGTAAAAACCGGGTACCAAAAACCGGTACCGGAACCGGGGTACCCGGTTTTTAGATTTTTCAAACCGGAACCGGAACCGGGACCCCGGTTTCCCGGTTTCCCGGTTTTCCGGTTCCGGTTCCGGTTCCCCGGTAATTTTTGACACCCCTACTTTTTACCATCTTTCTCGGGCTGGTGATGCGTCCTTTTCTCTTTCCTAGCCGTTGTGGTAACCAGGGTTGCGTGGAGGGAAGGGAATCTTCATGATGTGAGCCTCAAGAGCAAATCTTCTGCATGCGAGAGAAGACTTTGAGTGGTGCTCTCAAGTTAGGACATGTGAGTGCGTATTGGTTGAAACCGAGGTCAGCTTGGATTCGGGCCATTTGATCAATCGACACAGCTCTTGTGGGGCTTGGGATTTGCAAGTGGGTTGGTGGCTCCAAATCCGACGAGTCTTGAGATCCTATGCAGTATGGGCTTCAAGAGGTTCCTAAGTTTTATAGGAGTCCTCCAATTTCTTTGAATGATTTGAAAATCTATTCATGGGAATTTTGTCTTGTGGTTCTGGGCTATTCAAGGGCCTCGGGCGATTCCTAGGCCCTCCACCAAATATTTCTCTAAATTTATATTGAAAACAAAAACAAGAACAAAGAACAAATTCATTAGAGTTTGCTTTCACACAATGCTTAAAAAACTAGGAAAAATCCAACTCAAAAGATTGTAACGTAACTGCTGACTTCCAATATGATGATGTTAATAGAAAATAAAAATTAAAAATTAAAAGAAAAAAATGTAGGAAAAGAAGGCAATTGGATTTGGAAGTTTCCCAAATGAAAATCCCAAGTAGGGACTCGAACGGCTCTTAATTAATTAAAGAATCTACGATAATACTAGTTGCGGTCCTTGACGGCTCTTGCTAGGAATTCTTTTGTTTGAATTTTGGTGTGGAAAAGAAAGAAGTCCAATGTCCACGGTCTACATGTTCCCTTCTAGATTGTCTCCCTCCTCCTACCGCTTGTCAATTTACCCCTTTTTTTTTTAATGGATTAGAGAATCGAATTCTTCTAGATGGGTATCCAATTCATTAATTTTCAAAAGAACAATTGCGGCAACCCCTTCATTACACTTGCTCTTTCTCTGCTTTCTTCCCACAAAGATTCTTACACAACAGTCAGTCAATCATATCACACATAGCTTCCATTTGTTTCACATCAAATTTGGGATCTCTTTGTGTTATGTGATGGAGGATGTTTATTTAATTAGATAATCGTGTAAATTGGGTATTTTATGCTCTCCAATAGAAAGCAGACATTTCATACCAAATAATTTTCATTCTCTTGACAAATACTTCATACACAAAATACACATTGACAAAACTATGAGAACCACCATCTTAATTGGTTTTGAAAACTCTGATATCAATGGCTCAGAGATAGGTGGAAGGTTCGGTGGTGGGTGTTGGGTTAGAATGAATGGAAAAGTTTATGAGATTAATTTGAATTAAAGATATATTGTTTTCATTTTCATTTTCATTGTATTTCATGTTTTTACTTAATGTGTCAAATTTTTATTGACGGTCGTAAAATGGACATCACGTCTTGATAAAAGGGACTCTAAAAAAAAATGTTAAACATATAACTCTTTTATAATTTATTAACAACTATCAGTATATCATTATGCTAATGTAAACACTCAACATGTAGATAGAAAGATGCTTATTTTAAGAGATCAATGGTGTGCAGTTAATTAATTTGTTATTTATGAGAGAACGTCATTCCATTCAATCTCTCTCTCTCTCTCTTATCTTTTTTTAAGCAAAATCTCATTCAGATTTATACAGCTTGATGAGTTTCAATTATTACGAAACGAGGAAAAAAATAACGAAAATGGAAACAAATAGAGAGATACATTACTTTATGAAAAATTTTATATATATATAGCAGAAGCAAAGAGAGAAATAAAGAAGAATAAGTAAATAGGTTAAATCACTCACATTTGCTTAACAAATATTTAATTAAAAAACACTTCTTTTTTTTTTATTTCAACTATCAATTTTTTCAAAGCATTTGTATGAGCTCACCATTTTGACTATTTACTTTTACTTTTTTTTTATTTAAAATATTTTTTATTTATCTACCTTTTGTATTCCCAAGAAAGAAATAAAATAAGATTTTTTATTTTATTTTTTTTGTAAGCATGCGTCAAACTTTGCTAAGCAGTGAGCACTATCGCAGCTCAGAAAATTTGTAGTCATTTCATTGAGCTGGATGTGGAGCATTTTTTAGTAGCTAAGAAGTTATTTTATTGAGGCCAATGTCTAATAGGAGTGGTAAACAATAAAACTTAAAGTAAATATAGAAGAGAATAAACCTTAAATAATAATAATAATAATAATAATAATAAATGCCTAATATAGAGAATACAAAATACAGAATGTAATCAAATCTTTAAATTTGATTATATTTAATTACGATTAAACCTAAATGAAAAAAAAAAAATTGAAAAATATATATTCTCACACTCTAGTCACCAATTAAAAACTGCAACAATTCTCCAAAAAAAAAAAAAAAATCGAATAAAATATTTATTAAGTTATTCTTGCTGAACAAGAAAAGGTCACAAATTTGTTAAAATAAAATATTTGACTTTGACTATAAACTTGTGTATTAAAAATTCAGAGCATGTGGTGGGTTGATTGTCCAGTCGTATTGCTAGTGCTCCATTCCAGAACTCTTCAAAAAGTCCACATTAGTACACAACCAGCAACGCAGGCCAAATTCATTATATAATAATACCATTTACCATATTTCTAGAATATAATATAGACCGTGACTAGTAAAACTCAAATTTTTCTTTTTCAATATGCTTTTTGATACCGTTACTGTGCTTTCACACTTCCTTCCACCGCGCTCTTTTTTCTTTTTCTTGTTTTGTTTTTATTTCGGAAGCTTCCTAAGCACTAACCTTGCTCCACGCGTCGCGCCTGCCATGACTGAGCGCTGATGTCACCCATTCCATGTTCACGAAAAGGCAACGAAGCCTTAAACGGGGCCCCACTTCCCAATACCAAAAGTCTTGATTCCCACGCAGCTTCTCCGATTCTCCCTCATCTCTGTGACTCTGTCTGTCTCATTTATAAACCCCCTCCCACTCCTCACCATCTGGAGCATTGCTTTTACTTCTCTCTTCTTGTGTGCTCATGCCCTCACTGCTCAGATCAACTGCAACTGACAACACAGCATGAGCTCTATTCACAACCGTCCGATCTTAACTCAACAAAGCCTGTCCTGCACCGCGAAGAATGGAAGCATTTATTATCTGCTTTTGCTTGCTCTCCTGGCGTTGGAGATTCCTTGGGCCGCGGCCCAGCCCAGCCCTCCCCAGGACCCTTACCAGTACGCCAAGTTCAGCCCCTCGATGGCGATAATCGTCGTCGTTTTGGTTTCCGCGCTCTTCTTCATGGGATTCTTCTCCATCTACATCCGGCACTGCGCGGGGGCCCAGAGCGGCAACAGCGTCGCGGCACGCGTCTTCTCCCGACACGCGGCGGCCGCGCGTGGGTTGGATCAGGAGGTGATCGATACCTTCCCCACGCTGGCCTACTCCACGGTGAAAGGGCTGAAGATCGGGAAAAGCGCGTTGGAGTGCGCGGTGTGCTTGAACGAATTCGAGGACCACGAAACGCTGCGTTTGATCCCCAAGTGCGACCACGTTTTCCACCCGGACTGCATCGACGCCTGGTTGGCTTCCCACACCACGTGTCCCGTTTGCCGCTCCAACCTCGTCCCTCAACCCGGCGAGTCTGTCCACCTACCCGCCGAATTAAACACCCAGTTAGACGTCGAAGCCCAAAACGACGCCGTCCTGGAGCAGCCACCCAACCCAGAACTCCAACGAGAAGAGGAACACGGACCGGAAGAACCGGGCAAGCAGACGTTGAATCGGAACCGTACACGTAATTCAAGGTCGGGCCGGGCGCGTTGGCTTCCATTTCCCCGGTCCCACTCGACGGGGCACTCGCTGGTCCCACCGGGCGAGAACACGGAGCGGTTCACTTTGAGATTGCCGGTGGAGGTGAGGAAGCAGCTAATGAACCGGCATCTGAGCCGGGCAACAAGCATGGTGCTATTGCCAAGGGAAGGGAGTTCGAGGCGGGGGTACCGAACCGGATGGGAGGGGAGTAGTAGAGGAAAGAATTATAGGCGGCTGGAGAAAGGGGACCGGATGTTTAAATCGGACAGGTGGGTGTTTTCCATGACGCCGCCGTTTCTCATGAGAGCGTCCTCGTTAAAGTCACCGAAGGTGGTCGCCACTAATGATGGCGAGGGCACTTCAAGTCGACCGGAAGGATCAGGGAGTAACTCGGTCCGACCTCCGGTTTAAGGCACAATTTTGGATTCTTCCCCGCAATTCTTGTAAATTTTGTCATGTCTATTTCTTTTTTCTTTTTCTTTTTTTTTTTTTTTAATTTTTTAATTTATCCAAGCATCTCAATTTCTTTTAA